>NW_007729002.1:257621-263986 GCF_000696425.1 Galeopterus variegatus | reverse complement strand
AACACCACTGAACTAAGGAGCCCCAGCAGAAACTGGACTGAACCACCGCCTACTCTTAGTATTATTTTTATTTATTTATTTGGTGGCTGGCCTGTACAGGGATCTGAACCCTCGACCTTGGAGTTATCAGTACCACACCCTAACCAACTGAGCTAACCAGCCAGCCCTACTCGTAGTAGTAAGTTTATTCTCAAGTTAGCCCCAGGAACTCATCAAGTTCTAACTAGTCTTTATTCCACTGTTCACCATCTAGTATTTTTTCTACCTGCACCTGGGGGTTCCTGGATCCCCTGGGGATGGATACCTGAGCAAACATGGTTCCACCAGCCTCCTCCAGCCTGTCACTGAGGTTTTTGAGGTCCCAGGACAAGTCACTGCATTGTTTCTCCACCTGGGATAAAATGTAATGATATTGATGGGAGCTATCTAGAGCTCCTCTTTCTCTACTAAAGAGTGCTGTGTAGCAAACATGGTTCCACCAGCCTCCTCCAGCCTGTCACTGAGGTTTTTGAGGTCCCAGGACAGGTCACTGCATTGTTTCTCCACCTGGGATAAAATTTAATGATATTGGTGGGAGCTATCCAGAGCTCCTCTTTCTCTACTAAAGAGTGCTGTGGGATGACCACATCATGTCTGAGAAGCTGGGGGCCTGCACTTGGTGAGCCTCATGCTGTGTCTGACATGCTCAGTGAAGGACACTCTCTCCTCCCCACACTGGGTGGGTGTTAGTACCCATTCTACCCCCCAGCCAATTTGGCTGAATTTGGAGTTTTGGTGCATTGTGATTTTTGTCCCACCAGCTTTCTGGCTTCAACCCCTAGAGGATCTCCACCCTCAGGTCTCCCTCTACTCTTTGATCTTCCTAACACATGCTTTCTCCTTTTACACCTTTGCACCTGTAAAGGTTGTTGCTATTTTATTTCCTATGCCTAGAAATTCCTCCCTGTGTCAGCCTTCACATGCCCCAGGCAGAACTAGCCTCTTCTCCACTGGCTTCAAACCCCATATAGCATCTTTGTGTTTCACCTCATAATTAATGTGGACATATAGCACAGTGCCTGGCACACAGGAGGTGCTCGAGAAACAACTAGGCTTTTTAACTGGACACCTGTTCTCTCTATTGGTTTCCTGAGTGGGAATTTCTACTTATGGTTGGACATGTGGCTGGTATTAGAGCCTTTGACTCAAGAAGGGGTAAAAATTATTTCTTTACCTTGGTTCTCATTGCCCTCCCAGCTTCCAGCTCTTCCTCCAGCTCTTCAATTCGGGCCTAGCAGAAGCACAGAAGACAAATAAAGGGAAGATTCATCACTCCCACAAAAAGGTAGAAAGTTACCCACTTGGCCTCTTAGAATGGAAAATAGGAAAGAGAACATATGATGGCCACTGTCAAAAGCAGAAGGAAGCAGGGCACAGAGAACATGTGCAAAGGCCCTGAGGCAGGAAGGAGCCTGGCATATGTGAGACCCAGCATGACCGGACAGAGCAGTGGGAGGAACGGTGGGTATGAGGTCAGAGAGGTTAGATCGTGGAAGGCCTTGTAACCATTGTAAGGACTTTGGATTTAACTGAGTAAGGTGAGCATGGGTTGCTCTCCAAGGACTCAGTGGCAGTCTTGCTCCTCAGGAAATCTCAGCAGCCAATTAGCAGATGTGAATGAAGAGTGCAGAAAAGTGCATTTCAAAAGGAGCGTTCAGGCTTCTCAGTCCTGGACATACCTGGTGTTCCTTTAGTTTCCCCTGCAGTGTAGAATTCAGAGGCTGCTTTTCTTCATGTTTAGAGTTGATAGAATTTATTTCCATATCCCTCCTGCAAGGGAAGGTTTGATCTCCTGAAGAAAGGCTGTGAGGGTAGACCAGCAAGCTGGCAAGGGAATGGAGCCTGGGCTGCCAGAAGAGGGCTTGAACCTGCTGAAACACACTCATCTCCTAGCCCTGGCCTTCTGGGGCGACAGCCCAGAAGGTCTCACCCTGTGGAGGAGCCAGACCCCAGAATCTGCTCCACAGGATTTTATCATTCACACACTCATTCATTCCTTCATACGTTTATTAATGTGGCACATGTTTATTGAGCACCTACTGTGTATCAGACATGATTTGAGTTCTGGGGACACATTAATGAACAAATGGGACAGAAGTCACTGCTCTGGTGCAGCTTACATTCTAAGGGCTGCAGAATTGCATTGATGCTTTGCCTTTTTATGGAAAACTTTCCTCTAAAAACTTTCCACAAAAGGCTCTGTCTCCTTTGGTGTGTGAGTTCCACATTCAAGGAGCTACATGTGAAAACTAGGATGCCAGATATCAAGTAGATGAGGGGGATGGGCAGGGTCACACACACTTTCTGGGTGTGCCACAGAAGAAATGTGCCAAGATACAGATTTAGCTGCACATGCCCCTCACGACAGTCTGTGGTGCTTTAAAACTGCCTTGGTCAAACACACTTCCAAGATGCATTGTGCAGTTTCTACATCCAAAAGGCTTTCCTTCTCTGCCTCCTTATCTCCACCCTCTTGGCCACTTTCTTAGCCCAGGTTCTTGCCTGGACCACTGCAGTAGCCTCACAGTTGTCTTCCTGCTTCCGGTTGCTCTCCACTCCACTTGTCCTCCATGTTATTGCCAGTGTGATAGTGATAAAATACCCCCTCAACTCCTTGTTATCCTTGAGAGCTGCCCAATTCATAGGTTTCTATGTAGGCTCCCTGGCCTGCTTAGTCCTCAGTGTTCTGGGGGTGGTACTAGTCTCCTTTTCAGGGCCCAATAGGAACTGTGTAAAGCTGGGAGCTCCCTGTGGACAAGGCAGTACCTACTCCTCTGTGTATCCTCTGTGCTGGGCACAGTGCCTGGCACATAGCAGGTGCTTGAGACATGCATTAAGTATGTAAATCCCTCAGAACAGTGCCTGGCACCTGGCACCACCCAGGAAGCTCCGGCTATTGCTAACATTGTGACAGATGAAATGAATGATCACACAGGCATACTTTTTCACCACCTCCTCCAGATCTAGCTTAGAACACTCCATTTCATTGAGGTTGTTGATGGTCATCTTCAAGTCACTCTCTGCTTTCCAATGAGCCTTTTCCACCTCTGCCCAGATTATCTTTTCCTGCTCCCAGTTATCCTCCAGCTATGAAGACAAGAAAGCAAGAGAAGGTAGAGAAGGGGAGTCTTAGGCCAGAATGCAAGAAGGATCCAGGCTGGGCCTGGTCCCTTAGGTGTGGCATCAGAGAGTCCCTCATGCCCCAGGGGATGTATGTTTAGTTCCCAAAACTTATCTGAGGACCCTGTGCCCCGGGATGGACTTTGGCCCTCAAGTGGTAGAAACAGCCCCAGCAACTGGATGTTACCTCATGGAACTGGGTTCTAAGCTTGCTGTTGTTCTTGGTCAGGTGGTTCACCTTGTCCTCCTTAGCTTGCAGGTTGTCCAGGGTTTTCTGGAAGGAAAGATATACACGTGTGTCCCATGAAGTACAGAAGGAGTAGGTGGACAGACCTGGTTCTCGGTCATGACTTCTAAACTTCACGGCCCCCGGGCTTTAGGGAGACTTTAGTGAACAGCTCTTGAGCACCTGCTCGTGGGTGCCAGGTGAAGCCAGGGCAAACCTGAGCACTCATTAGCTGCAGGTAGGCCCTCAGGGTCAATCGGAGGGTTTGGCTGTCTGGGGAGCATACTGGAAATCTGTGGGGTGCTTCTGGTGTGACAATGATTGGAGGCACAACTGACATTTAGCAGGTGATTCCAGGGAGGCTGGATGTCCCACCTTGCTCCGGACAATCTGGCACCATGAAGAATAATTCTGTAGTCCATGTGCCTGATGTTCCACCCAGGCATTCACGTAAGTAAAACCACTTTGCACCTGTGTCTCCAGAGGTGCCCCATGATGGTCAGCACTGGTGGCCGGCCAGAGCTGGCTCTGCATTTAGGAGGCTGAGCCTGTAACAGCAGCACTGGGAAAGTAGGGGGGCCCATCCACCCAGGCATTCACGTAAGTAAAACCACTTTGCACCTGTGTCTCCAGAGGTGCCCCATGCTGGTCAGCACTGGTGGCCGGCCAGAGCTGGCTCTGCATTTAGGAGGCTGAGCCTGTAACAGCAGCACTGGGAAAGTAGGGGGGCCCACCATGACCTCAAGAGCTTGTGGCCTGTTGCTGCCATGCTGTTTCAGGGTTCATTGGGGCTTTAGAGCTCATGGGCACTACCATACATACCACTTCATTGTTACAGCTCTGGTGACCATACCTCCAGTGTGCCTGGGACCAACCCAAGACATAATTATGAGGAGCTCCCCTTTCACTCTCAAAACTGTCCTAGTTTGGATGATAAGTTATATGGTCACCTTACTATAATGAATCTGGAAGGAAGGCAGCAAGATGTGACCATACCCATCTCACCTGAGAGAATTGCTATTTAGTGTGATTCCTCCATTTCCCTGAGGCCCCCAGCTGAGGGGTGGCAAAGCCAGTATTTGAACATGGGTCTCCAGCCTCCACATGCAAAGTGTATTGTACTGAGCTCCACCCACTCTGCCAAGGGGAGCCACAGGGCAACCCACCCGGTACAGTTCCTCCAGAGCCTCTTCTCCTTCTGGTGTTTAGCAATAGAGTTCTTGCGGAGTGGGAGGTCCCCAGTGAGGGTGCAGACCTTGTGATCCAGGGCCTGGAAACCAGGGCGGGAGAGAGCTGGTTCCTCAAGGCTGGAAACAGCTTCCATGAGAGGAGAGGCGGGGGTTCTCAGTTTGGCTGCACCTTAGAGTCACATGGGAACTTGAGAAATGCCAAGGCCCAGAGCACATCCCCAGACCAACCAAGTCAGAATTTTAGGGGTGGAGGGGAGCAGTGAGAACCACCAATTCAGGCCTGTGCTACTCAAAGACTGCTCCTCAGATGTCAGCAGTGGCATTGCCTGGGGACTGTGCTAGAAACACAGACCCTCGGGCCCCACCAGACCTGCCAACCCGGAATCTGTACTGTGTTGGCGTCCCCAGTGGTTTGTGTGCATGTCCAAGTTAGAGAAGCACAATTTAGGCAGAGTCCACCTGACCCCGCTCATGAACCCTGCCCACCCTGAGGGCAGGAAGAGGGCCACAAAGCCAAAGGCCAGCCAGATGGCATCAGGAACCAGGGGCTTCCCAGGGAGCTGCTTGGAGGGCAGCAACTGCTTGTTTGGGCAGAAACACAACATCTAAAGGTGACCCCTTCACCATGATGGGAAAAGTTCTCAGTCCCTATAGCCAGCTGCTCTGTATAGCAGAACTTTCTGCAATGATGGACATATGCTCTGTCTGTGATGTCTAATACCATAGCATCTAATACACGTGGCTGTCAAGCACTTGGAATGTGGCTAGTACAACTGAGGAACTGCGTTTTAAGTTGTATTGAGTTAATTGATGTTAAAATAGCCTCATGTGGCCAGTGGCTGGGGGCACTGGGCACTGCTTCTTTGAGGGCTCCAGGTATGGCCCCTGCAGGTGAGCTGGCTGGTGGTGCCCTGGCCTGAGAGGAGCATGCTAGGGTCCAGGCAGCTCCTCACCTACTTCTCCTTCTCTGTCCCAGCCAGCATGGTTTCCAGGCCCTCAAGGTCCCGCTTTGGGTCACTCAGCTCCCCCTCCAGCTTGTGCTTAGAGGCGCTCAGTGAGGCCAAAGTGCCGTCATCCTCTTCTAGCCTCGTCCGCATGTCTGGGATCTGGCTGTCCAGCTCCATCTTGGTCTTCATCATTTGGGTCAGGCGCTCCTCTGCATCCATCAGGTTCTCTTGCTCCTGTTGGAAGGAAGAGTTGTGGTCAAAGGCAGGGTCCAGGCACCTGCAGGGGACCCAAAGACCATCACCAAGATGGTGAAAGGCCCCAAACAGATGTGTCCTGGGGGCTGGTCAAGGTCTAGGCTACCTCTAAGTTCACACAATGCAGGGATATTTAGTCAGACACCCTACAGAGACTATGTCATTTGTTCTTCCCTGCTGTTTCCCTCGATAGGGGAGGAAAAGGAGGCTCAGAGCAAGCAATTTGCTGAGTTCATGTGGCAGAGCCAGGCTCTAACTCCGGGGGGCTCACTTCCCACCATGTCTCGTTTCTGCCATCCCTGGACAATCCCCACAGTCAAGGTCTGTAGCTGTGTGTGACCAACCTTCTGCAAATAAGAATTCTATGGAGACTTTTTGGTAGTTGTGTCAAGGGTGACATTGTACTGAAAGGAAAGAGGCAGTTGGGGAATTTCCCCATGGTCTGGAGCGACATGGCTTCTCAGGAGAGTTCACCTTTCCTCCCTCCCTGGGTATGGCTGAGGCTACCCTGGGGGACTGGGCAGTTGCCAAGGCTCCCCAGCCCCCCCCCCCCCCCCCCGGGGGTGTGGGGGGGGGCTCCCGGGGGGG
>NW_007729002.1:249048-256692 GCF_000696425.1 Galeopterus variegatus | reverse complement strand
CTGGGTATGGCTGAGGCTACCCTGGGGGACTGGGCAGTTGCCAAGGCCCCCCCGCCCCCCCCCCCCCGAGAACCCGACATGCGGCCTGCAGCTGGATGGTGAGATCATTCTCCTGGCTGAGTGCAGCCATATTCTCCAGATCCTTGACCTTGTTTGCCAGCTCCTGTGTCTTGGCCATGTCACTCCTCAGCTCCTCCTCCTTGGCCTTCACTTCTTCCTCTTGCCAATCCACATTCAGGAGTGGCTTGACTTGGGTGATGAGCAACACCAAAGAGTGTTAGGAGGGTGGGCTTTGCCAGGGGGCTAGGTGTGGGATGGGGGGTCTCTGCCTCACACTTGACCTCACATCACCACTGTGGTGGAAAGCAGCTCTGCAGGTGCAGTGCCTCTCCACAGATACTGTCAGGCTGAGCTCCTTGCCATAAAGCATCCCTAGCCTCAACAAAGAAGGCCCATCCTCGCTTACGGCCAATTCTTAGGAAGCTCTTTAATCCCAGGAGACACGAAGTGTGGTGTTGCCCAGCATCTAGGGGCCCCCCGTGCTTGCACCTGTTCTGTATGTTGTGTATACACCAGGTGCCCAGAGAAATGCACAGCTTTGGGATCCCTTCCCTTTCTTCCTTACTGATTCTTCCCTCTCTGTGACTCTTTCTTTCTTTCTGTCTGTCTCTCTCTCATGCTCTCTGTGACTCTCTCTGTTTCTATCTTTCTGTCTGTCAATCTGTCTCTCTCTCTGATTCTCTCTCTCACTTCTTTCATCTTCTTGCCAACACGCAGTCTCAACTCTCAACTTGGCCTTCCACGATGTAGCCCCTGCTCACCCCCTGCACTGGTTCAGCTGGTACTTCCTGCCTCTGGCCTGTGTCCCTGGTGCTCCCATGACTATAGAGCTGAGCCTTCTTTGCTATTCAACTGGGAGCAGTGGCTCCTGTTCTGCACCCACAGCATCTATCTGGACCTGCTGATGCATCTGGCATTTCTCACCTGCATCAGACTCCCAGGGCTCATCGGTTCCTATCAATCGTATTCCTCTGCCCTGCTGGTCTGCAAGCCCCTCGGAGATCTTCCTCCTGCCCTCTCTGAATCCCTACAGCACTGAGCAGGGCTGGTGGAACATGCTCTGGAGATATTTCCTGGGTCAGTGGATGCATTTCCCAGGAGAGCAAACACTGCGGAAATGGGTATTGTGGAATCTCTTCTCTTGGAAGATAACAGATAACCTCATACATTGACAGCCTGGCCATGGGGACCTGGGATGTCACAGTGGCAGTTTGCACAAAGAGGTAATAGGCACCACAACTTGCAACTGTGTAACACTTTAATTCAGTGGAAACCTACTACAAGTGTGTTTTCTTTTATTGATCCATCCTATCCAGCTTAGTTAAGTAAAATTAGAGCTTAGTTAAAATACTCAGAATGAAGGTTTTTTGTTTTTTTTTTTTTTTAGCTAATTAGAATAGGACTTTGCTCTGTCATGCTTAATTAGTACAGAGCAGGGAAGTTCCCAGCCTCTGCCTCCTCATCATCTATTGCCATAATGTCCTGCTCAGAAGGAATCTTAAACGCTGTTAGTCTGGCACTCCCCAAAGCGTAATGCGTATACAAAAAGGGCAGGCAAGGCGCATTCAGGGTTTCCCATAGAAACCCTTTGATTTGAGTTGTTACATAGTTACTTTCATGGGTAATTAATGAAATGAAAAAGAACTCATCAAATCCACAATTTTGTGGATAACATTTGTTTATGGTGAGACTAAAGCAGGTAAGGATACAAAGTTTCCTTTTAAAATAAATTTTTCAGAATAAAAGAGTGAGTTGGTGTACAGCAAGGGGTCGTAGAACAGGTAGGGAAAGCCAGGCAGTGCCAGCGAGGACTGCCCTCCAGGGGGCTCAGGCCCTCCAGGGGGCTGGCCTGTGTGTGGATACCTTTGGAGATGCAGAATTTACTATTCCTCTCTCTCAATTTGTAGTAAGTGCCCATTGTTAGGAAGTTCTTTCCTACAGAGAGCAGAGAGAAGTTTCTTCATGAGCTATGGAGAGCTCAGGGCCACCGGAGATGACTCGAAGCCTGTGGCTACCCCTTGCATAGCTGTCCCAAACAACACTGTCCTCCTGCCTCTTAAATGCAGCTGCTCTACCCCTTGCATAGCTGTCCCAAACAACACTGTCCTCCTGCCTCTTAAATGCAGCTGCAGAGGCCTGCCTCCTCTGGTTCCCAGTGGCTCACTTCCTCTTAGTGGTAGCCCCACGGTGGGCATGATTCCACCCATGTGCAGTGGGGTGGCTCATGGCCTCCTGTGTTGGTTGAGAGTGGCCTGGCTGCTGGGGTGTCTGTAGCTCCACCTGCTGGCTGACTCACACTGCCCTCCATACTGTCTCGGAAGAACCTGGGAAATGAGATCCCTTCCCTTTCTTCCCCATCATTTCTTGAGGTCCCTCCAACTCTGTTGTCAAGGATTCAACAGAGGAGAATGCTTCAATGTGCCCACAGCAAGGGGTCAATAGCCAAGCCCACTTTTTTTTGGCAGGGGGTGGGGATGTGGCTCCATCCATCCTAAGTGGATTTTATTTTGAGGGATGAAATGGAAGGTGGGAAGACACACCATAGTTTTTCTTAGGCAGGAATTAGCTCCTGTCTGTAAGGAGGATAGACTCCTTCATCTCCAAGGCGCCCTCATTTTCAGGCTGTTTCTGCAGCCTCCTATGGCCTCTCACCTGCAAGGGGCACCTCTGTTGAGGACAGAGGTCTCCCCCAGCCCACAGGCATCAGCAGTTTCAGCTGGCCTGACCCCTCAGCCCTCATCTTGTTGTAGAGCTTCCACCAGCCCCAGAAACATAGCTGGAGGAACTTGCGTGCATTCCACTGAATGACTTTCAGGCTTATTCTGCAAAAAGAACCCAGGGTTGCATGGGTTGATATGAAGGTGTCAGGTCTCCCTGGGGAAGGAGTCAGGGGAACGGGGTGGGAAGGGGATAGAAGTCAACAGATCTACTTTGTCCAGACACAGAAGTGCTTTCTCAAGACCCAGGATTGCCCCTGTGGTCTGGGACAGCTGGGCTTAGGCTGGGATCAGAGCCCAGCAGCACATTAAGGGAGCTGAGATAGAGACTGATAGAACCAGGTTCCTCCCAGAGGCTGAGATAGACGACTCCTGCACTTTACCTCCTTTCTCTCCCTTCCTAGAAATCCCCCTAAACTCTAAATTCCTTGTATCTACAGAGTCTTTGGAATTGGCCCCCTTCTTGTCCCCTGCAGCTTCATTTGACTGTCATCATTTACTGTGCATGAAGGCCCTGGCCTGGATCAGGCCGACATCCCTCTCCTCAGCCCTTATCTGGTGTCCCTGCCTTCAGTCGGGGGTCATGGAGAGCCTGCTGGTTGGTAACAGGAATTCATTACTAATGCTATGACCACAAAGTGCCAGAGTTGACCACGGGTCAGCTGGGATGAACCCAGCAATTTTTTAATTAGTATGTTAAGGAGATAGATGAAAAACAGGATTCTGAAGGCAGAGATTGGGAGTGAGAATTCCTGGGTTCTAATGCTGACTCCACATGAACCTGGACCAGTTCCTTAACCCCTCTGACCTCAATTTCTACATCTGTATATGGGGGTGCTAGCCCTACCACACCCCTGTCAGCATCTCATCATTTGGATCAAGTAAGGGGAAGGCTGTGAAACTGTAAAGAGAAGGGTTCATATCAGTTGGTCCCTGTTTGGGACTGAATTATGTTCCCCCAAAAGATGTGCTGAAGTCCAACCCCCAATACTTGTGGATGTGGCCTTTTTTGGAAATAGTGTCTTAGCAAATGTAATTAGTTAAGATAAGGTCATACTGGAGTAGGGTGGGCCTTTAATCCAATATGACTAATGGCCTTATAAAAAGAGGGAAGATGAAGTGAGGACACAGACACACAGGAGAAGGCCATGCAGAGATGGAGGCAGAGACTGGAATGATGCTGCTACAAGCCAAAGGGTACCTGAGGCTACTAGGACTAGAAGAGGCAAGAAAGGATTCTCCCCTAGAAGCTTTGGAGGGAGCCCTGTCAACCCCTTGAATTCGGACTTCTGGCCTCCAGAACTGTGAGAAAATAAACTCCTGTTTTAAGCCACCCAGTGTGTGGAACTTTGTTACAATAGCCCCAGGAGACTAACACAGCCCCAAATAGGACTCTTTGGGCTAGCAAAGACATCGCCGTCCACCCCTCATCTCACCACACCTAATGGAGCTGACCACTGTGCATGCAGCGTGTGTGCATGCAGCATGTGTGTGCGTGTGTGCATGTGTGCAGCATGTGTGTGGCTTCAGTGGTCCTTCCCTGTTGGTGTTTGAGTGTTACCTTCATTCCAGTGTCTACTTGAATTGACTCTCATGAGGAAACCCCAGAGTCAACACTGCAGCATTGTCATAATCTTGTCCAGACGCTCGTCCCTCGCATCCTCAAGCTTGGCCAGAATGCCCATGCAGAACACCTGAGGGGAAGAGGCACTCATTTGAAAAAAGCTCGGCTGTCACCCCGTGGCAGCTACTTGGGAGAGTTTTTTTTTTTTTTTTTAGCTAATTAGAATAGGACTTTGCTCTGTCATGCTTAATTAGTACAGAGCAGGGAAGTTCCCAGCCTCTGCCTCCTCATCATCTATTGCCATAATGTCCTGCTCAGAAGGAATCTTAAACGCTGTTAGTCTGGCACTCCCCAAAGCGTAATGCGTATACAAAAAGGGCAGGCAAGGCGCATTCAGGGTTTCCCATAGAAACCCTTTGATTTGAGTTGTTACATAGTTACTTTCATGGGTAATTAATGAAATGAAAAAGAACTCATCAAATCCACAATTTTGTGGATAACATTTGTTTATGGTGAGACTAAAGCAGGTAAGGATACAAAGTTTCCTTTTAAAATAAATTTTTCAGAATAAAAGAGTGAGTTGGTGTACAGCAAGGGGTCGTAGAACAGGTAGGGAAAGCCAGGCAGTGCCAGCGAGGACTGCCCTCCAGGGGGCTCAGGCCCTCCAGGGGGCTGGCCTGTGTGTGGATACCTTTGGAGATGCAGAATTTACTATTCCTCTCTCTCAATTTGTAGTAAGTGCCCATTGTTAGGAAGTTCTTTCCTACAGAGAGCAGAGAGAAGTTTCTTCATGAGCTATGGAGAGCTCAGGGCCACCGGAGATGACTCGAAGCCTGTGGCTACCCCTTGCATAGCTGTCCCGAACAACACTGTCCTCCTGCCTCTTAAATGCAGCTGCTCTATGTCTGGCCTGCCTCCTCTGGTTCCCAGTGGCTCACTTCCTCTTAGTGGTAGCCCCACGGTGGGCATGATTCCACCCATGTGCAGTGGGGTGGCTCATGGCCTCCTGTGTTGGTTGAGAGTGGCCTGGCTGCTGGGGTGTCTGTAGCTCCACCTGCTGGCTGACTCACTGCCCTCCATACTGTCTCGGAAGAACCTGGGAAATGAGATCCCTTCCCTTTCTTCCCCATCATTTCTTGAGGTCCCTCCAACTCTGTTGTCAAGGATTCAACAGAGGAGAATGCTTCAATGTGCCCACAGCAAGGGGTCAATAGCCAAGCCCACTTTTTTTTGGCAGGGGGTGGGGATGTGGCTCCATCCATCCTAAGTGGATTTTATTTTGAGGGATGAAATGGAAGGTGGGAAGACACACCATAGTTTTTCTTAGGCAGGAATTAGCTCCTGTCTGTAAGGAGGATAGACTCCTTCATCTCCAAGGCGCCCTCATTTTCAGGCTGTTTCTGCAGCCTCCTATGGCCTCTCACCTGCAAGGGGCACCTCTGTTGAGGACAGAGGTCTCCCCCAGCCCACAGGCATCAGCAGTTTCAGCTGGCCTGACCCCTCAGCCCTCATCTTGTTGTAGAGCTTCCACCAGCCCCAGAAACATAGCTGGAGGAACTTGCGTGCATTCCACTGAATGACTTTCAGGCTTATTCTGCAAAAAGAACCCAGGGTTGCATGGGTTGATATGAAGGTGTCAGGTCTCCCTGGGGAAGGAGTCAGGGGAACGGGGTGGGAAGGGGATAGAAGTCAACAGATCTACTTTGTCCAGACACAGAAGTGCTTTCTCAAGACCCAGGATTGCCCCTGTGGTCTGGGACAGCTGGGCTTAGGCTGGGATCAGAGCCCAGCAGCACATTAAGGGAGCTGAGATAGAGACTGATAGAACCAGGTTCCTCCCAGAGGCTGAGATAGACGACTCCTGCACTTTACCTCCTTTCTCTCCCTTCCTAGAAATCCCCCTAAACTCTAAATTCCTTGTATCTACAGAGTCTTTGGAATTGGCCCCCTTCTTGTCCCCTGCAGCTTCATTTGACTGTCATCATTTACTGTGCATGAAGGCCCTGGCCTGGATCAGGCCGACATCCCTCTCCTCAGCCCTTATCTGGTGTCCCTGCCTTCAGTCGGGGGTCATGGAGAGCCTGCTGGTTGGTAACAGGAATTCATTACTAATGCTATGACCACAAAGTGCCAGAGTTGACCACGGGTCAGCTGGGATGAACCCAGCAATTTTTTAATTAGTATGTTAAGGAGATAGATGAAAAACAGGATTCTGAAGGCAGAGATTGGGAGTGAGAATTCCTGGGTTCTAATGCTGACTCCACATGAACCTGGACCAGTTCCTTAACCCCTCTGACCTCAATTTCTACATCTGTATATGGGGGTGCTAGCCCTACCACACCCGTGTCAGCATCTCATCATTTGGATCAAGTAAGGGGAAGGCTGTGAAACTGTAAAGAGAAGGGTTCATATCAGTTGGTCCCTGTTTGGGACTGAATTATGTTCCCCCAAAAGATGTGCTGAAGTCCAACCCCCAATACTTGTGGATGTGGCCTTTTTTGGAAATAGTGTCTTAGCAAATGTAATTAGTTAAGATAAGGTCATACTGGAGTAGGGTGGGCCTTTAATCCAATATGACTAATGGCCTTATAAAAAGAGGGAAGATGAAGTGAGGACACAGACACACAGGAGAAGGCCATGCAGAGATGGAGGCAGAGACTGGAATGATGCTGCTACAAGCCAAAGGGTACCTGAGGCTACTAGGACTAGAAGAGGCAAGAAAGGATTCTCCCCTAGAAGCTTTGGAGGGAGCCCTGTCAACCCCTTGAATTCGGACTTCTGGCCTCCAGAACTGTGAGAAAATAAACTCCTGTTTTAAGCCACCCAGTGTGTGGAACTTTGTTACAATAGCCCCAGGAGACTAACACAGCCCCAAATAGGACTCTTTGGGCTAGCAAAGACATCGCCGTCCACCCCTCATCTCACCACACCTAATGGAGCTGACCACTGTGCATGCAGCGTGTGTGCATGCAGCATGTGTGTGCGTGTGTGCATGTGTGCAGCATGTGTGTGGCTTCAGTGGTCCTTCCCTGTTGGTGTTTGAGTGTTACCTTCATTCCAGTGTCTACTTGAATTGACTCTCATGAGGAAACCCCAGAGTCAACACTGCAGCATTGTCATAATCTTGTCCAGACGCTCGTCCCTCGCATCCTCAAGCTTGGCCAGAATGCCCATGCAGAACACCTGAGGGGAAGAGGCACTCATTTGAAAAAAGCTCGGCTGTCACCCCGTGGCAGCTACTTGGGAGAGTTTTTTTTTTTTTTTTTTTTTTTTTTTTTTTTTTTTTTTTTTTTTTTTTTTTTT
>NW_007729002.1:237447-248539 GCF_000696425.1 Galeopterus variegatus | reverse complement strand
CCGCGCTTCCCAAGCGGCGCACTATCCAGTGCGCCACCGGGCCGGCCCTTGGGAGAGTTTTAAATCAAAGAACAGGAGGGTCAGAAGGGTCCTTAAAAGTTAAGAGGGCCAGTCTTGTGCTGATGCTTAGCCCCGCTTGGATACCTCCAACAGCAGGGTACCTGCTGTCAGCCTCAGCATCTCCTTTTGCTAGGGTGCCCCTTGGATTCCCCTAGAGCCAGGCTGGACTTGGGTCCTGGCCTGGCACTTACTGACTGGGTCACCTAGGACACATCTCACATCTCAGAGCTGCAGTTCCTCATCTGGGAAACGGGGATGCTGATCCCTTCCTTAGAGGGTTGCTGTACCGATTAAATGAGATAATGGGTGGAAAAGTACTGCAAAGCTCTGAATAAAATGTTTTAGATCTTACAATCCTCTCTGTTAGGTGCTTGTCTTGCAGCCAGGTCGGCAAGGGGTCTTCCTTCTTCACCACTATGTAAAGCAGCCTTTAGACAGAGTTGTTACATCATGGTCCCAAGGGACCTGGGAGTGGGGACATGGGGAGTGGCAATACTTATCAGTGGGGGATGGGATGAGGGAAGGTTTGGCTTTCTCAGAAAAAAGACAGAGTTTTACCAATGCTACCCAATTTCAGGCTTCAAGCTGCTGCATGTGAGTGGGACTCATCCCCAGGCAAAGAAAGCCAGCTTTGCAATGTGTGTTAGAAAGAGCTGTAAACAGGAAAATGCAAATTAAGGTCACTAGATACCATTTACCCGTCCCCCGACCTGTAACAATTAGGACTTCTGATAAAACAGTGTTGGCAAGGACATGGATCAAGGGGAAGGCGAATTGGCACAAGAATTTTGGAATAGAGTTTGGCATTCCCTCAAGTTAGGTGTTTGCACGCCCTACAAGTGGTACATGTCCTCAGCCCTATCAGAGCCCTGCCTGCACATCACAGCTACTTGGAGGGCTTTCAAAAGATGCTGATGCCTGGGCATAGGTGATTTCAAACAGAATATCTGGACGGCACTCAGGCATTGGTATATATATTTTCTGGTGACTGGCCGGTACAGGGATTGAACCCTGGACCTTGGTGTTATCAGCACCATGCTCTAACCAATGTCAGCCTAAACTAATCACCCCTTGGTATTTTTTAAATACCCCCAGATGATTCTAATGTACAGCCAAGATTGAGAACTTTGTTCCAGAGAAACTCCTACACAGGACCATGGGCAAGGATGTTCATAGCAGCATTGTTGGTAACTGCGAAGATAAAAGCAACCCAAATGCCCACAGTCAGCAGAAAGGGTAAGTGTGGTGGGGCTGTGGCCGCCCAAGGCAATACGGTGTGGCAGTGACAACGAATGAGTGCCTCGTACCAACAAGGATGAATCTTAGAAACATGATGAAGCAATAAAAGCACGTCACGGAAGAATCCCACAGAAATTTTATCAAGTATGATACTTCCATGAAGTTCAAACCAAGCAAAACCCGAGGCTACATGCATGTGTTGTAAAACTATTTTATAAAAGCAAGGGAATGGCTACCATAAAAATTCAGGACAGGGCTTATTCCTGGGGATGGGGAGGAAGGGAAGGAAAGACAGGCAAAGATTATGTTCTGGGTTTTTAAGTGGGCTCATGGGTGCCTGTTTTATTATTATGTTTCATAATGTAACATCTTTTTACATGCTTCAAATAGGACATTATAGAAACCTTTAGAAGGTTGGAAGTCGCTAGGAGACTTGCATTCTGGCCTCAACCTACCTTTGATGTGCTATGTGACCTTGGTCATGTCACTCTCCTGTGGGGGGGCCTAGGCCTCCCCTCTGGTCCAGAGAGAGTGACAACTGAATGACCTCTGAGACCTCCCAGCTCCAAGAGCCTGCAGTTCTACATATGCAGATAGGGAGTAGAGCCCCCAACTGAGTCCCAAAGGGAAAACGATGGAAAAGAATGTCCCCACTCCCTCCAGAAAACCCTGCCAAGGAGCTAGACCTCACAAGGTAGAGAAATCGGGCTTGGTTTCATAAAATGTTTCTTGATGTTTCAAAATTAATTGGCATTACGGTTTGGTGTTTAAGGCAAGCATGTGGCTAGGGTGGGGCCCTTTAGAACCAACACCAAGGATAGAGGCAATTTACCGGCATAGCCATCCTGCTCTTTGGTCTGCACCTGCCACTTGACTCTGCCACCACAGTCAGCTGTATCAGGGAGCAAAGCTGTCCCCAGCAGCCCTGGGCCTTTCCCTGGACCTGGGGTGCCCAGTGCAAGCCTTGAACAGCAGCAAGACGCGGTCCATTTGCCCAGGAGGTAGCTGAGTCAGATTTTGGAGATACTAGCTCCTGCTTCCCAGCCATATGATCAGCAATGGGGGGTGGGGGCTGATACCTACTAGCCCTGTCCTGCTTAGTTCTATAAAGTTAGGCATGAAACCTCCACCCCTTCTCCAGGCTTTCTTAAGTTTCTCATCTGTCAAAGGTGGGTGGGGAAAGGAGGGGCCCATGGCTTCCAAGGTTCTTTCCACCTCAAGTATTCGATGATACTGTGACAAAACCTCAAGTGATTCCATAAGTCAATGTAGTGATATGCAGCACATCTTAATTGTTTAGGAGCCAAAACAAACAGTTCTGGCAGGTTCTAGAGAAGTGTTATAATTCTGTGAACACAGAGTGTTATAAAGCAAGCTCCAGGGAGCTGGGGACTCATCCTTTTCTCTTCACTGTGTATCCCTAGAGCCTGAAGCACACAGTAGGTGCTCTATAAGCATTTGTTGAGAGACCAGATGCGTTGGGGGCACATGCGCGCTGAGAGTTTCTACTCCAGGCCTGCGTCATGCGTGAGATCTGGAGAGGCAAGTGATCTGCTTTAGGCTGCACAGAGGCAGACTTTGAGCCCCACTCTCCTGACTGCAAAGCCAGTGCTCATCTGTGTCAACTCTGGCTGTCATGTTGGGGTGCAGCATGCTCTGGTCGAGCATCTGTAGCTGGACACCTTGCACAACTGGCCTGGCCAGCCCTCCCAACCCTGACAGCACTCTGTGGGGCCAGGAAATGGGATAGACACAGGGCAACCCAGGCCTCATGAGTCAGGATCAGGAGGCTACTCTATCTGAGTCAGCCCCAACTCATCTGCTGGCTCAGGGTTCACGGCTTGCTGGCGGGATCGAGGTGTTTCATCGCCCAGGCCCTGCCCACACATACTGCTGTGCTGGGTCAGATCCAGGACCTTGATTCTGATTGGCTCTTTTTATCCTTAGAAACTTAGGACTCATGCAGTACTAAGAAATATTCTACCATTGATTGAGTACAGCTCTGTGCTGGACTGGGTTCTGTGGACGTTGCTGCTAATCACCCCAAATTTTGTGAGACTGGCATTTCCAGCTTTGATTTTTCAGAGCAGGAAACTGAGGCTGTCACTCGCAGAGGGACTTGCTCAAGGCAGACAAGTGGTCAATGGCCGAGCTGGAATTCATACCCCGCAGCCCACCTTCCTGGGACAAGGCTGAGTGGGTGTAGGGGGGGAGCACCCATTAGAAGACCCTACCTTGTTATGTCCAATTCTGTATTCATTCACATCCAGGCCAGTGGCCCCAAGAAGCAGCTCTGAGGCTTTCTTGTTGTCCATGAACCCCTGAGGAATCACGCTGGGGTTCAGCACATGGTACCTGATGGGAGAGAGCAGACTGACAGTCATCATCACACCCAAGCTGGAAGCACGCAAAGCACGTTCACACAGTTGTCCACTGATCGTTGAGTCAGTCTTGGAAACAGGGATTAAACTTGTTTTATGATGCCCAACGGGGGCAGAGAAATGAGCTTGATGGGAGGCTTTGGGGCAAGGGTTATAACTTGGGAGTGAATGTTTGTGTGGATTGGAGGCTCGGGGAAGAGGTGTTCCTAGAAATGAAGAAACCAAGATCCTTTTCTTTCTGATAGAGCTTGGAGTAGACAGAAGAGCCCTGGCCCAGACTTGGGAGAACAGCTTCTTTTCCTGACCTGTCAGCAGCCCCCCTCTGTGATCTTGTTCAAGTCCTTCCCTAGCTGGGGACTTCAGAGAAGCTTGGACAAGATGACCTCTAGTGACCTTTCCTGCTCCATCAATCTGTGGTCATAAATTCTAGCAAATAGTGGGGGATGGAAGGTCATCTCTAAGGTGGGGGTCTTAGTTTGGTTCCCCAGAAGCAGGCCCTGAGACAAGGATTCAAGTGCAAGTAGTTTATTTGGGAAGGGGCAGAGTTGGGAAGTGGGCAGAAAGCCAATAAAAGGCATGTTCTCAAGCAGTTATCACAATGGGCAACTGGAGCTTAATGCTGCTGGGGAACACTGGGAGCAGAGGTGGGAGTATTTACACCATGGAAATTGGCAGACACTACCAATCATGGCTTCTTTTTTTAAAAAAAGCTGAAGAACCCTTGTTAAAGATTTACTAGCACACTGCTGTCTGAGAGCCAGTTTGGAAAATTCCTGAGTTAGCCCATCAGAGTGGTGAGGGGGCTGAAGTATTTATACACCAACTCTCCCCATCCATGGGTTGAGGGCTACTCTTGGGGAGGCATTAATTCCTGGGACCTTCAGCCTGGTAAGGAGAGGCAAAGCAGGCTCCAGCAGCCAAAGAAATGCATGTGCTGGCAGTTGAAAGTTGAGCCAACAGGTACTAAGGTAGTGATAGTGACAGTGACAGTGAGGTGTTATCGACAGGGCACCATAGTGTCTGTTGTAGTGGGACTCGACTGATCAGCTAGTCAATCCCTGGAAGACTGAGCACTACACTCGGGGAGACACCACTCACCTCTGTTTGAACTCTGGGTACTGCAGCCTGTTTGGGAAGCCCTTCCTGCAAATACAGATGCCTTCCAGGTCACAATTGCAAGCCAGTTGGTACACGATCAGGTGGACATCCAGCACACCTGCCAAGAGGGAGGGCACAGGAGAGAGTCACTACCCTGGTGTGGGACAGGCCACTCTTGCCACTCAAGGAAGCTGAACCAAGCATCTGTGTCATCAACCCCCGTCTTCTGTCACTGCCCGTTGGGCCCCAGGTCCCCTATAATTCAGCCAACACCCAAAGGCTCTCCTGAGCATGATTTCTGGCTGGGTGGGCACCAATTTGTTTTATAAAGCAGCTAGAACATGACTTTTGGATGACTCATTGTTGGGGATTCTCTCAGAACCTTTTTTTTTTTTTTTTGCCCCCAGCGGCCCTGGTTATTAAAGGTAGACTTAGGGCTGGCCAGTTAGCTCACTTGGTTTCAGCATGCTACTGATAAACCCAAGGTCAAGGATTCGGTCCCTGTACCAGCCAGCCACAAAAAAAAGAAAAAAAAATTTAAATAAATAAAGGTGGGCTTAATTTGGAATAAACACTAACTTCGCAGACCCTCGGGACTTCCAGCAGGGGACATGACCCCACAATGTATCTGATTGTTTAAACTCATCGGGGAAAATACAGCAGACAAAAAAGGGGGCTGTGCTGTGGAGGGTGGCCATCAGCTTGTTCAGCTGCTCCTGGGGATGGCAGAAAAAGAAAAAGACTGAGTAAAATGCAGCATCAATGTTTTAAGATTCCCATGCTCAGGAGAAGTATTTGTTTAGAGTTTAACTAGAATTAAATTAAAATTACAACTCGGTGCTTCAGTCACAGCAGCCACTTTTCAGTACTCACATGCCACATGTGGTTAGTGGCTACCATATGAGACAGCACAGAGGAGAACATTTCCATCATTGTAGAAAGTTCTATTGGACAGTACTGTTCTCAAGGTCCAGTCACTTGCCCAAGGTGGCATGATTTACCAGAAGCAAGGCCCCTCCTGATTCAGGGCTGGTTCATTGTAGAATCTCAGTATTAGAAGGAGCCATAGGGTCTACCTGCATCAACCCTCGCCCACTGTTAACCTCCCTTATGGATGTCCCTCCTCCTTGGCTTGGATACCTCCAGTAAGGTGGCCCACTCTGCGTTGGGACTGCCTGATCCTTGGGACTTATTGAAATCTTTCTTTGTGCCACATCTCCCCACTGGCTGCACTTCTGCACTTTGGAAGGTGTTTCTAGTAGTGCCTGAACTTTGTTGAAGTTGTGGCCAGCCCAGAAGACTTGTCAGCCAACTCTAGGACACACAATCTTGGGCAGTGTTATCTTGATTTTTCATGTTGTACAAGTCCCTTTACTCTGGGTTTCAGTCCGAAAAGGATGTGGTTAGACTGGACCTTCTCTAAGAGCCTTTTCTGCCCTGTGGTCCTGTGATTCTGTGGCCTCTTCAGAGGGAATCAGACACCCCAAATTAAAGAGGCAATCATAGATAGAGAAATGAATTCATCCTGCCCTTGGCCATGTAGCGGCAGCTAGACCACCACACCACAGAAAGAAAGGCTACCATTGAAGGGTGGCCTCTGGGGCAGCCCCTACTCATCCTGAAGAAGTTGGAGACCATCATGAAGGAGGACACTCTCTTCTGCTTCTTNGGCCAGTTAGCTCACTTGGTTTCAGCATGCTACTGATAAACCCAAGGTCAAGGATTCGGTCTCTGTACCAGCCAGCCACAAAAAAAGAAAAAAAAATTTAAATAAATAAAGGTGGGCTTAATTTGGAATAAACACTAACTTTGCAGACCCTCGGGACTTCCAGCAGGGGACATGACCCCACAATGTATCTGATTGTTTAAACTCATCGGGGAAAATACAGCAGACAAAAAAGGGGGCTGTGCTGTGGAGGGTGGCCATCAGCTTGCTCAGCTGCTCCTGGGGATGGCAGAAAAAGAAAAAGACTGAGTAAAATGCAGCATCGATGTTTTAGGATTCCCATGCTCAGGAGAAGTATTTCTTTAGAGTTTAACTAGAATTAAATTAAAATTACAACTCGGTGCTTCAGTCACAGCAGCCACTTTTCAGTACTCACGTGCCACATGTGGTTAGTGGCTACCATATGAGACAGCACAGAGGAGAACATTTCCATCATTGCAGAAAGTTCTATTGGACAGTACTGTTCTCAAGGTCCAGTCACTTGCCCAAGGTGACATGATTTACCAGAAGCGAGGCCTCTCCTGATTCAGGGCTGGTTCATTGTAGAATCTCAGTATTAGAAGGAGCCATAGGGTCTACCTGCATCAACCCTCGCCCACTGTTAACTTCCCTTATGGATGTCCCTCCTCCTTGGCTTGGATACTCCAGTAAGGTGGCCCACTCTGCGTTGGGACTGCCTGATCCTTGGGAATTATTGAAATCTTTCTTTGTGCCACATCTCCCCACTGGCTGCACTTCTGCACTTTGGAAGGTGTTTCCAGTAGTGCCTGAACTTTGTTGAAGTTGTGACAAGCCCAGAAGACTTGTCAGCCAACTCTAGGACGCACAATCTTGGGCAGTGTTATCTTGATTTTTCATGTTGTACAAGTCCCTTCACTCTGGGTTTCAGTCCGAAAAGGATGTGGTTAGACTGGACCTTCTCTAAGAGCCTTTTCTGCCCTGTGGTCCTGTGATTCTGTGGCCTCTTCAGAGGGAATCAGACACCCCAAATTAAAGAGGCAATCTAGATAGAGAAATGAATTCATCCTGCCCTTGGCCATGGAGCGGCAGCTAAACCACCACACCACAGAAAGAGAGGCTACCATTGAAGGGTGGCCTCTGGGGCAGACCCTACTCATCCTGAAGAAGTTGGAGACCATCATGAAGGAGGACACTCTCTTCTGCTTCTTCCTTCCAGCTGAGGAAGAGACGCATGTTTCACATCAGTCCCCAGCATGGGGGCAGGCAGCCCCATTAAAATGCTCTTTGCCAAAGCACATGTATTCCCTGAGCTGAAAAAGGCGTATCTTGGGACTAGATGGGGTGCGACCCTCACACCAGGAAAATGAGCTCTGCCAGGGAGTGCGCAAATGGGCTGACTGGGTTAACTGTCAGAAGCGTGCTGTGCTCCCTGGAGAGTGTGTAGCTCTTTGTGACTTAGAGCTGGTGCAAGGTGACAAACTGTTCCCGTTACCTGGGGCGGAAGAAGGGCCCACAGACCATGGGAGACTGTGCAGGTTGGTGTTGAAACATTGCTGAGCCAGAGACTTACAGTTCCTGTCCCACTGAGTGGCAACCCCATGGGACAGCTTCCATCCGGGCCACTCCCCAGGAGCCACGTGACCTCTACTGGACAGGAGGCAGGCTAGGCTTGGCATTTGCCTCAGACAACAGGGTGGGGAGCAGAAAATAAGCACAGGGCAGTTGGGCGTCAACTTTTCTAAAGCAGTATCACCCACCTAGAGGTGGTACGGGCCCAGTGATCAATTCAGTTGATGGAGGCTCCCAGGCTACATCTACATCCCTCCATCACAGTATCATCCATGGCCTACCTCAAGCCACTTGTCATTCATTCATTCACTCACTCACTCACTCATTTGACAAGACTTGAATAAGAGAGTTTTGTTTCTTTCTTTGCATTTTGGCCCCTAAAGGGCATTAGCACAAGGAGACTAGACACAACAAGGGGACAGCCATACTTGCAGCCTCCTCTTCTTTGAAGAGAAGGGCCAGGAGTCCCATGGTTGATTTCTGGAACAAGCCCACCACTGTTTCACTCAGGGGGTCTTTGTTCTTCTCCAGCCAGCCTGTGATGTTGTAACCCACCTGGAAGGCGGGCAAATGCCAGCGGGTAGGTTTTAGGCCCAGCCTCCCCTTTCTGGTGCCACAGCTAGAGCCTCTACTTGCAGCTCTGCCCTGCTCTGGGCTCCCAGAACCAACCTTCAGCCCCATCTCGTGGAGCTTCAGTTCTTGTAGTGATGACTTGCCTACTGTCCTGGGATGTCCCTGAACCCAGTCTGAGTTGCAGGCCCCATCATCTGCTTTCCTGGACTTTTGCAGTTTTCCTGTCTGGGACACCCCATCTCTGAGCTTTGCCCATAAATGAGGACTCCCTGGCTGCTCCCTCCTGGACTGTGACCTTCTCTTGCACAGCTTGCTCTGCAAGCCACACAGTCCTCCTGACCCTCAGATCTCCTTCTTCCCAGGTGGGTTTGCTATCAGTGACTGGCCATGGCTGGTAGAATCCTCAGCTACACGAAGAAGTCTCTGTAAGGGCTTCTGGTCTCTCCTTGCTGAGGAGCACACACCCCCTCTTAAAATAATATATGTTCATTGCCTGGTGGGGGGTGAGCATCAATCCAGGGCTGGGGCTCCATATATCCAGGTGATTGGGCATCCACTAATTTCTGTATCTCAATTTTCAATGTGGCCCCAGCTGGATGGGTAAGGAGGATGGAGCCTTTCAGATCTTTCCACTGAGCACAGAAAACTGAGGAAAGTAGATGGGAAGCCAAAACCTTTGGGCTGTCCATCTCCTGAACAGCAGATAGACATTCATAATCTCTGTGCCTTATTTTAGGATCTCCTTGGAAGTGCACAGGTCCCACTTGACTTTGAATATTTCATTGCTATAAATATGCAGCTCTTCTCAGTTCTGTGTGGGAAGGGGTCACAGAGCAAAGTATTGGCCCAATCCAGTTTGTAATTGGCGCTGTTATGGTTGGCGATATAATATCTTGGTCCTGATGCCCAGTGCAGTGGCTTTCCTGACAGCCCTGTCATAAGGCTGCTGTTTCCCTGCAGTTAAACCCACAGAGGCTCAACAAGCTCTGTTGGTAACAGGAGCACCGGCTCTTACAGTAACATTGAAATCCCAAGGAAGCCAAACACATCCTTATAAGCTGGCTGCACGAACGTTACCTTCCCTATTAATTATATAAATAGAGCCTGAGTCCTGGCTGCTTTTAATTTCCCTCTTTCCTAAGGACTAAGTTTGTCACGAGTGGAGAAAACCACTCCATAGATTTGACCTTGTTGATTTGGTGGCCAGGAGCTGTCAGAACTTATTCAGTTGGGAATAATGAATGGGCTCATGGAAGTTTTTTTTTTTTCTCCTTCTTTCTTTCTTTCTTTCTTTTTTCTTCTTCTTCTGTCTTTCTTTTCTCTTTCTTTTTCTTTCTTTCTTTCTTTCTTTCTTTCTTTCTTTCTTTCTTTCTTTCTTTCTTTCTTTCTTTCTTTCTTTCTTTCTTTCTTTCTTTCTTTCTTTCTTCTTTCCTTTTCTTTTCTTTCTTTTCTTTCTTTCTTTTTTTACAAGTGTTGTCATTTCTGGCCAAGATTCACCCATCAAATCAAAGGCCATAGTCAATGGTGTGGCCCTGGCAGTTCTGATGGCACGAACTGCTGGCTGCTCCCTAACGGGCATCCTTGGCTAATGTTTTGGAATTCTCAGATGGAGAAGTGATGAACCAGAGTTCGTTTTCATGGCTGTGCTGTCATATCACGGCTGTGCTGGTTGATGGCAGGGAGCCGATGACAGGGCGTGTCAGAGTAGACCTACAATAGCAGAGTGGACGGCAGCCAGCAGGTGGCCACAGAGGGGTGCTTAAGCTGATACTTATGATGCCTGTGCAGTGGACAAGCTCAAAGTGAGCCTCGGGCCCCTTGCCCTTGCTGCTGCCCTTGGGCTTCAGGAACCTGCTGGACTTGCCCAAGTGGTTGTCATACAGGGCTGTCTTGAACGTGACGTCCATGACTTTGGGATGACGTACTGTTCCTCCACGATGGAGAAGATGCCCATGGGCTAGGAGGGAGGACAGCAAGATGGTGTTACAGGAGGCATCAGGACCCAAAAAAGGTGATACTGGCATTGGGTCTGGGGCTGGCGGTAGAGATGCATGTGGCTGGCCGGGAAGCAGAACTCTGGGCACAGCGCTTGGTACTCCAAGGTCTTCAAATGCCATGGCCATTTAGACTTGAAAGAGGCTAGAATTTGAGTCAAACAGAAGGGAAGACTGAGGTCTGAAGGGGCCAGATAGATCCCCAAATGCTAATCCCACCTAAACAGTGGCCCTGGGCAAGCTTGGTCTTCAGAAGAACAGTGAAGTCAATGACCTGTCTTCTCTGCTTTCAATTCTGTTTCATCTGCTCCTCCTCGCTGACCTTTCTGGCCACCCAGGGGCCTCATGCTGTTCTAGGTCTCTTCCCACACACAAAAAGGGGCAGTCACAAATGCTCTTAGTAACTTAATATGCCCCCTATCTATGGAGTGCCTGGATTTTAAATGAAGACTTCTGGAAGAGGGCAATACTTAACCCCAAAGCTCAAGAAT
>NW_007729002.1:215286-236829 GCF_000696425.1 Galeopterus variegatus | reverse complement strand
TCTAAAAACAAATCTCTTTAAAAACAAAACAAAACAAAAACCTCTGATTTGTAGTGTTTGCCAATTTCCACGGTGTAAATATTCACACTGTGGCCGATTTTAAGCTATCAGTATGATGTCAACTGGCTCACAAAATTCCTGAAATTCCTAAAAATTTAACAATCAACTCTCATGAGCCTGTACAGGCTGGCTTTGACACACTACTCATTCTATTCATTAGGTTCACACCATTATTTATGAGTTGGCACCATAGAAATGAAAATGGAAACTTCTGGAGTCCAAAAGTCAGAGATCCAGTGGCCGACTGAGATTGGCCTGCCCCAGGCCCAAGGTGAGAAACAGCGGAACCAGGATGAAAAGCAGCTTATAAAAGGAGAACAGCCACCCCAAAGAAGAAACCAAACCTGAGGCCACACACACCTGGAAGATCTCAAAGCCGGCGATGTCCAGCACCCCAATGAAGAACTGCCTCTCTAGCTTGGTGCCCAAGGTCTTGTTGATCCTGACCACCAGTCACTTGAACATCTTATCATAGACAGCCTTGCCCAGAGCCCTGATGGAGTTGTTGCACTGTTCCATGTTCTGGCCCTTTTGCACAAACTCATTGCCTACTTTGACCCAAGGCACTTTGACCCAAGGCCTGGTGATACCCTTCTGGAGTTAGCCAGAATTGAGACCCATGAGATGGGCGACTCTGTCAGCCACGGAGTCGGGATGGAAAAACAGGGGAGTGAAGGGAAGATGGTGCCATGTCCAGCAGAAACCCAGCACCATCTATTGTGGCTTGGGGATGGGGGGAAGGGGTGGTGGAGGAGACCCCATTTTGCCAATGAGAAAACAAAGATCTGAGGTTCTCAAGGTCAAGTGGCAAAGCAGGGTATAGAAACCAAAATCACATCTCTGACTCTCTATTGTGCCTCTCCAAGAAGATTGATGTCTGAACATCCAAGGAACGTGCTTGGTTTACAGCCACCACAGAGCCTGAGAATACCTGGCCTGTCTCTGAAATGAACACAAAGCCCCAGAGAGTAGGGAGCTTCCACCGTTGGCTCCCTTGTCCCTGACCAGCCCCAACCCAAAACATACCCTCAGTGGCGTCCACTTCAGCTTGCTCCTCCCTGGGCTTCTATTTAAACTTCATGTTTCCAAAGTGCGTGATGCCCACAGTCAACTTATAAGTGCCAATCTTCTCTTTGGCGGTGAAGTCCAGCACATCAAAGCCTTCCTGCAAAACAACAGGGAGGAGAAAGCCAAACGACTCCTGGCTTCTCATCCCATGTGGTGGAAGCCAAGGACTGCCACTGTGGCAGGGTGTAGGCTCTGGAATCAGACACACCCCGATCAGGGAGAGGTCTGTTTTCCTCCAAGGAGCTCAGATCAGGTGCTCTGCAATATAGTCATTTTATTTATTTAACCCCTCTGACTTCTGTTTAGCCATTTGCTAAATGAGATAGTATGTGGTTGTAAGGATAGATCAGAATGATGTGTAAAATGTTTAGTCCAGTGCTTGACACATAGTAAGTGGCCAAATAAGGGGAGGTATTATTATTATTACCATTGTTATTGTTAAGGCATCATACTAGGTCCTGGGAGAGGAGAAGGCAAAAATGAACCAGGAACTGATTCTACTGTCAAAGAGGAGAGAGGGCCTAGTGCACAAATAAGTCTAACAGAAGTCACAAGTGCTCATAAGGGAAGGAGATAGAATACAGTGGGGACTGGGAGGAAAGAGAGAGCCACTTCTAACAGGGCTGGAGAAGAGGAAAAGTTGCATGGGGTAGATGGCCCCTTAAGTCCCTATGCATTCTAGTCCAACTCTGCAAAGAGCAACTCTGCTTGCTACAACGACCTTGGCATAAATGCAAACTGCAGCCCTGGAAATCTCCAGGGAAGAATCTGGGCTGCTGTTGACAGCTCTGAGTGGGCCCTCATCTCCACCCCCATCCTGGCAGTAGTGCATTCAGGGCCCCAGAGTTGCCATCCTTCGCCAGCCACACCACCCACTCACGTCTGTGATATGCCTCTCCTCCCCATCGTCCATGTTATCCACCACGGTGACTCCTTGGCTCACCCAGTGGTATTCCTTAGGGTTGGGGACCAGCAGCAAACTCTCTGCCAAGAGCAGCAAAGCAGATTAGCAGCTTGGTGATATGTGGTTTTCTTCTCTTTCATATCTAACCAATATCTCTAAATGCCTCTTACATGCCAGCATGGTGGTATGTATCGTGGTGGTTATAGTAGTGAATAAGACATGTCCCCTGCCCTCTGGGATCACCCAGAGTCACAGAGGGAGTGGAACACAGTCACACAAAGAGCTTTAGAGTGGCAAGAGGGTCACAAGAATTCGTCTGTGTCCTCTGTCACTTGGCTCAGTACCGGGCACCTAGTAGGTGCCCAGAAAATTTGGGGGGAATAAATTCTTATCTTTCTTCCTCCTCTCCTATAAACAGTGGGTTGTACTCGAATGCAGAAGATAACATGATGCCTGCAGTGGGCAATTCAATCACTTGCATGTAATACACAGGGAGTGTTGTTGCTTTTACAAAGAAATATGACCGCTTCTGTTTTTCTTCAGATGTGTGCCCCTCTTGGTCTATCTGCTTTTTTACTTTTTGAAGAGACATAGATACAAAAAATGTTTTCCTTTCTTTTTATCTCTTCCATGGTTTTTCTACGTAGAGAAAAACCACAGAAGGAAGATAAATCGTGGCTGCCACTCTGCTCCAGTGTAAGGAGGCAATAGGGCTTGGTGGGGAGTGTGGTGCATAAGAGAGCTTGAGCTCCAGCCGGAGGGGCCACCACCACTCAGCCGCCCTGATTAGGGCCATGTGGGAGGGCAGGCTCAGAGGTACTGGATATTCTGGTACTCGACGAGAAACCAGGAAATTGGATTTTTATGTGAAGTCTCCCAATTTCAAAATGCCCTCCATTAGTTAAAAAGTATACTGTGTTCAACACAAATAAAGCCCACCTGTGTGTGGGGGATGGTGCCAATGCCCTCATCTCTGGCTGGGTTAGGAAGTGTGTGTGTGGAAGACTGAGTCTTTATCCCTCCTCCCACCCTAGTCCTGCACAGTTCTGTCACGGACATTTGAGCATGTTGGTCTAGTGTGGGCTGTGTTCACTGGGATGGGAGCCTGTTGTTAATGCACATGCAAATACTGGCAGGGCTAACTGTGGTCCTGGGAAGACCCCTGTGCTGCTATGTGAGCGACAGGCTCAGAGGCAGCAGGTCAAAGACGTGGGGGGTCTAAAGCCTCATATCCCAGACCCACGTCTCAGCCATCCCAATGCTCCATCTGTGAAATGGGCCAACAATGGTGGTAAGCCTCCTTTGGCTGTTGTGAGGATATGTGCAAGTAGAACTTTGAGAAAGTTCCCTGTAACCCATTTACAAAACTCTAAACCAAGGGATTATCAGGGTGACTCGAGACCTTTCACACATGGAAATACTTTTGTTAATGAAAAGGGAGGATAAGTGAGTTCAGGGGCATGGAGAAGGACGTAAAGATCTTTACCAACAAGTTCAGGCTTCTTGTTAGAGAGAATCTGTAGAAAATGTGGTAGATTCTCTCAGCCGTTTGCTGTGAGATGACAGGAGATTTCTCTAAGAGACCTGAAAAAGCAGCAGAGATGCCGATAAGTACACACCCATTCCACCCGGAGTTCAGGGTTCTGTGCAAAACAGTACTTCCCTTTCTATAAAGCCCAGAGCAATCACCATGGTAGGCCCCACTCTTCCCTGTCCACCAGACACATAGCCTCAGGGGGGCCCCGAGATGCCGATAAGTACACACCCATTCCACCCGGAGTTCAGGGTTCTGTGCAAAACAGTACTCCCCTTTCTATAAAGCCCAGAGCAATCACCATGGTAGGCCCCACTCTTCCCTGTCCACCAGACACATAGCCTCAGGGGGGCCCCACTGCCAACCAATGCGGGGAGCCTGGGAGCAGGGCTGGCATCCTGGGCACATGACAAGCCACACTCAGAAGGGAGTCACACTTGGTATAAGGCTAGTCTGTTGCTGTTTCAAAATTCTCAATATTTTTTAAACAAGGCCCCTCATTTTCATTTTGCACCGGGCCTCACAAGTTATGTAGCTGGTTCTGCCTGGATGAACCCTCCGAAAGAGGCCTGACTTAATAGCTTTCGATGTCAGCTCCAGCCAGTCCGCCAGTAGTTCCAAAGTGGATTTGGATGAACTTGCCCCGAGCAAGGAGGAGAGCGGAAGGGTCTTGAGGGAGGATGCCCATAGCTTCAGAGCAACATGTGGCCTGGGTTTGGCTGAGGGTCATTCATCAGCAGCCCCCATGAATTCTAAGGGGATTGTTGGGGGATGTAACCAGGCCAGATGTGGCTGTACACAGAGCTGTGGTTTTCCCACGAAGATGGGCAGAGAAGGAGGACAAGTCTCATAGGTAAAGCTAGGGTCTGTGGTTTGGAGCATTTGTGGGGGAGAGGTGAGTTCAGAAGCAGGGGATGGGCTCTTTGGAATTCTGCTTAGAGGCCAGGCATCGTGGGAATTTGGCCAGCCAGCCCTGTGGTGGGAAGTACCCCACCAATTCTTCTTATCAAGAGACAGCTCACCTGCCCCCACCTCCATCTGCCCCCCAGCCCTGTTTTTCTAGGCTCCCTGCCAGCTCACGGGGCTCAGCCAGTGAGAGGCTCCAGAGGAGACTGGAGATTCAAGGCAGGGGAAGACCATGGCATTTCTCTGTGACTTGAGCCCTAGGGACAGCACCTCTCCTGTGTTCCTCCAGCCTGGAAGGATGCAGCTTCCTGCTACTGTGAATCTCTGACTCTCCCACATGATTTCTCAGTCTCTCCATCACCCTGTAACCAAGTCTCTGCATCAAAGCCCCTTGATTTAAATACCAAAGTGGGTTCTATTTGCCGATTAGACCCTGATGGATACTCCTTTAAAATCTCTGGGAAGGAGATGCCTTGACCTGTCTCATCCTGTCACCTTAATTTAAATCAGCCTCGAATTCCTTATTTGGGATGGGGTCATGACATCTGTCCTACCACCCTGGGGGCCGCTATTCCCGCTGCTCACACTTACCAAGAGGGAGGAGTTGTTGTTCCTGATGGTCTTGGCATTCCTGAAGGCCTCCAGCACAGGGTAGGCGTGGATGATTTGATCCTCCAGGGACCCCTGACCCAGAAGAAATGCAAGAGAAGTGGGGGACCCAGGGCTGAGGGACTGGGCTTGCAAATGATAATGTCTTATGTGTCAGAAACCACCAGGAGGGGAATAGCCTTGGAGAAGCTGGGAAATCAAGGCCAGAGGGGCCACCTGTAGTGACCTGGCCGAAGGGCCACTGCCGGACAACATCGGTCCCTCTGAGGCTCCGTGACATCAGGAGGGGTGCCTGGGGACACCAGCAGCAACTCAGTCTTGATTCGTAGCTGTTGTTTCCTCACTCTGCTGTTGGTGGAGAGACCCCTGAGCTAGCCTAAAACTTCTCCCTGTGCATCCTTGGTCTTCCTCCAAAGCTCTTTCTATGTCAGATTTTACAGCTGCTGTTGGCCCAGGTATGGGTCCTAGGGCACTGGGGCACCCAAGGCCTGTGGAAGGGGCTCACTTTCCTGTTTCACCTCTGCCAAGCACAGGAGGCTCTGCCACCTGTCCTTCTGGGGGCAGATATGTGGCCTGGGATAGCAGAACCAGCCCTGTGGGAGGTGACCCTGGTCTATGGCTATCTTTTCCCTATGTGACCCTACCCAAGTTGCTTCTCTCTAAGCCTCAGTCTTATCATCTGTAAAATGGCCCTAACCCAGAGTGGCTATGAGGATCAAATGTGCTCTGTGGTGTGTGCCACAGAAGCCTGATGATGGGAAACAGACCCTGAGTCCATCCATTGGCCCTACCTTCTTATCAGGGGACTGTTTGCCAGTTCCTCTGGTACTGGCAAAGTACTGGATGACCTTTTTTGTGTTCTCAGTCTTGCCAGCCCCAGATTCTCCACTGCAGGTGGAAAGTGGGAGTGGACAAGAGAAACAGGAAGAAGAGAGGGCGATTAGCCATAGAGAAGGGAAGGAATAGAAAGGTATTCATTTCTGTTCACATTTCACCCCTAGCCTGGACAGACTGGCAGGTGGGAGGCCTTGGGGTCATGGTGGACACCCCCATCGGTTTAGCAGGTGCAGCCTTACTCACCCTGCTAAGCCTACTTGCTGCCTCCAGAGATCTGTACAAAGTCCCCCAATTAATTCTAAGAAGGTTTAATTATATGTGTAAGACACAGACCTAATTACATGTATACAGACTGAGAGGCAGAAGAGACACTTATGTGATTAGCATAGACCGATTTTCACACTCTGTAGGAAAGAAAAGAGCAATGGGAAGATGTAATTAGGAAACGTTTAGAAATTAGGCATTTGACAATCCCCTAGCCAAACAATCAGCCCTTCCCTGAATCCCACCTACTTAGAGAGTGACCTTGGGCACACTCGGAGTCCCAAAACCCTGGATCCTGTGGGATCCAAGGCCATGTGCCCACCACTGCAGGGAACGTCCTTGTAGAAAAGGCCAAGAATTGAGCAGCCATTCCGATTCTACTGGCCCCTTCTCTTTGGCCATAAAGCTACCTGGTCATAAGCAACATAAAGAGAAATGATAATAAAAAGCATGTAACAGAGGCAGTACACAGTGCAGCGAAGATCATACAGGTAATGGTCAAGAGCGTTGACCTGAGTTCTGGGCAGGTTACTTAATTTGGCATCCCCTGGGTTTGCAAAGCTTAAATGAGGTAGGGCGTGAGGAAGGGCTGGTGCTTGGCAGGTGCCCAGCACACTTTCTGAGCACTGGCACCTGCTGCTAACATCACATGCAGTGGCTGCTGCTGCTCAGCATTTAGCAGAGAACTTCAACAGGTGATACAGGGTCAGGGTTGGGATCAGGTAGCACGTGGATGCATTCAGAGTCACAATGGCAGAGGAAGGCTTGTCTCTGCCACTCCACCCTGGCAGACCTCCACCCCCACGCACCCATGAGCATGTCATGGAAGACATTGTCAGAGATGGAGAAGAGGTGGGGTGGCATCTTGGTGCGCTTCTTGCCCTTGTACATGTTGGCCACGTGGGCCCCATAGATGGGCAGCCACCTGTAAGAGTTGACCGTCACACAGAACAAGCCCAAGTAGGTCTGGTGGGAGGGAATGAAGACACTTAGCTGGCCCCGCCTCCTGGTACCCTCTTTCCTCAGCTGAGTTCCTGACGGACCCTAGCCTATCACAGAGCAGGCTGAGAAAAAAAAAGGCTTCTGGGGCAAAATCTATGTCCATCTGAGTCTCTATTTATTAAGCCAAATGAGCATTCTCTTTAATGTATATTCGTTTTATTTTCTTTTGGTTTAATTATTTGAACAGGTAACATCATCACTGTATGGACATAAACACAGCAAGAAGTCCCCCCACCCGCTCAGTGCCCAAAGAGATTTTAGTGTCTTATACCTCTTCCATGGTTTTTGATGCATGTGCAGAAAAACCCAGAGACACATTCTTAGCTCTCTCTCCCATTTTTTTTTTCTTTTTGTCTTTTTTCGTGACCGGCAACGGATCGCAACCCTCAGTGTCGCGCCCATAGCGGACCGGGACTGGCAACGGGATCGCAACCCTCGGCGTTGCGCCTGCACCTCGCTCAGCCAGTGAGCGGCTGGTCTGTATGTGGGATCCAAACCCTCAGCGGGAGCGCCACCGTGCTCCCAAGTGGCGCACCGTAGCAGTGCGCCACCGGTCCAGCCCCATCTCTCCCATTTTTTAAAATAAAAAATAGTATTCTATAATATTGTTTTATATCTTGCTTTTTCCACTTAATATATCTAAGAGTTCACAGAGAGATTTGTGAGGTGTTTTCATAGCTTCGGAGTCTCACTGCATGGACACCACCTACTGGTGGGCAGCTGGGTTTAACCTACTCTTAAAAAAAGACCCCACCTTCTCTTTTCACACCAACATTGCAATTTTGTAAGCAATAATCCCATTTTTAAAAGAAAAAGGACAGAAAATCCAATGAGATAGTAAAAGAAATTGTCTGAGGGTAGAGAGAATAAGAGAGGACAGAAAGTGGCCAGATCAGTGGGTCCCAGTCAATAGGTCCCAAACTTTCCCTTCTCCTTGCTGGATGGTCACCTTGACCTCTGATGCCACCACGATTGCCTCTTTTCAGTTCACCTTTAAAACCTTCCACTTTGGTCCAAGTGGAAATAAACACCCCCAGCCTCTCCATGGTACGACAGAGATCTATTGCATTTCAGAAGGAAATTTATGAAATACAAAGTGATCTGAAGAAAAAGAAGCAAAGAGAAGATCATGAAATCCCAACTGAAGAGTCGAGAGGATGACACACAGTGTTTCAGGCTGGGACTCCAGCCTCTGAGTCACTCTTTCCCTCCAGCCCTGTCTTGGCCAGGGGGGTGGGGGCTGGCAGCAGCCTGGAAGCCTGTTGTGTTCCTGTTTTGGTCAGAAGGGAAAGGAGAGGTGTCTTCTTGCCCCTTGAAGGAAGAGGGAAGTAGTTGGGACTGTGGGAGCAGCCCCTGCCTGCCAGAATTGTTCAACTAGCGATTCAATTGAGGTACTTCGATTTAAGACATGACTCCCTCCTCTAGTCCCTCAGGCCACACTCCACAGAGCCTGAAGTCCCTTAGCTCAAAGACATGGTGTGGCCATCCAAAAGAAGGGAGGCCTTGGCAGCAGAGTGGCCCCGAGGAAGCACCAGCCCTGAACTTGTCCATGGGGCCCAGCAACATTCTCATCTCAGGCTCCAGGCTCAGCCAGGGGTGAATGTGGCTCTTCAGACCTGAGGTCGAAGGATGTCCCCGCTAGCCTCCAGGTCCAGCAGCAAATAAATGCAAAAGCTTTCCAGAGATCTTCCAGCACTGCTGCTGGGGGCCTGAGCCCAGAGCCAAAGTATTACTAAAGTAGGATGAGGGGAGGAGGACATAGCAGCCGTCTTGGCTGTAACCATAAACACAGTGAGAGACGTCCCCAGCAGCCCCTGACCGTGAAATCAGGCCCCACCTCACCTACTCCTACCAGATAACCATCTTTCTTTTTTAGTAAAGGAATCTACAGAAGTAAACACCAAAACTTCCTTACACAATCCATTTTGGAATTCAGCCACTAGCACCCTCAGGAAATCATCCTTCTGTCTTAGGATTTCCAAGACACTCAGGGGACTGGTTGTAACCTGCCCTGTTCATCCTCAAGGATGGAGCCTGTCATCCTTCCTAGGTCCTTCAGGCTGCATTTAAATCACATTTCCTCAATGTTTGTTGAATGGATGGATGGATGGATAGGTGGATGAATGGATGGATGGATGGATGGATGGATGGATGGATGGATGGATGGATGGATGGACAGAGAGGGACTTCTAATAAGGCCACATGAAGTCACTAGGGGGAAAATGATGTTTTCATTGGAGAGTTTGAGGGAGGGGAAGTGGGGTGTGAGGAGGAAGATTTCTGGGTGACAGCCTCAGCTACCCATGAAGATGGTACCATGACTGAGATGCCAAAAGCTTGGAGTGGAAATTCTAACATGTCAAAACACGGTCCTTGTGCCCTCATCTGATTCATAATGTGTATAGGAAGCTGGGGAGAGTAGAGTAGCTGCTCCACCATCAAAAGAAGGGCAGATCTGCAGCCACCCCTTCCTTCCCACCCCCTGGCACTCACATAGATCTTTGTGTAGGTGTAGCGTTGGTGCAGATTGTCCAGGATGCCGGTCTCATTCAAGAAGGTTGTGTCCGCCATGTCACTGGCCTGGTAGAATTTGGGTGGATTCATTTGCTGGATATCACCCTTCTTCACAGTGTCTACCTGGGGGGTCAAGACAGTAGCACATGCATAAGGAAATAGTGTTGTCACACCCACAGCAGCATCTGGCACAGGGTGCCACACCCCCTCTGGTTTCCTGGAAGGAGCTGGAATGGGGCATCCAGTGGGCCCAACTCCTGGTGCAGCCATATCCCATGTGTGTCTTGGGATAGGGAGGGACTTCTGAGTCCATATCAGCCTTAACTTCCTCCCCTCTGAAGTAGGGATGACAACAGCCTCTTTGGCTAGTTGCTGGGAGAATTATATGGACCTAAATAGAATCCTGTAAAAACACCTTGTAAACTGTGATGTTCCCTCCCTACATTACAGACAGCCCTGGCCTGTGCTTCTCTTCTAGCCAAGTCCATTCTGGTAGCTGATCAGAGTTTGCTCTTTGATCCCAGGGACACTTTGCACAGATGTGACTCTTGGCTCTCTGCCTTGCGAGTTAGTGGTCGTTTCAAAATAGCAATGAACTTTTCATTTTTTAAAAAAGACCTTCCTCTGTTCCCACCAAACCAGCTTGAAGGATAAAATTGAAAGCAAGCAAGGAAAGAAGACCAAAAAAGAAAACAGCAGTGAGAATTCAACAGTAGAGGTGTTAGGTCCTGCACAAGGCAGGCAGATGCCTTCCTCACCCTGCACCCCAATATCTTCATCTATACATGAGAACTCGTGCCAGCTCTTAACTTTTGGCATCTGGGACCAGAGCTTAAGACACATGACATCCTGGAGATCATTCCGCACTCACCTGGTTGGTGATTGTCTTCACAGTGACTTGGCTGCCCTGTTCAGACTGGATCTCCCCAGCGACGAAGCCCTCCTTCTCGTCTTTGACCTAGCAGGACCTCTTAATGTCATAGGGCTTGTTCATGGCCTCTATCCTCTCTCTCTTGGGAGGTGCCAGGAAAGGCATAGGGTCCACATCATCCCCACATTTCCCTTTGTACCCACCAGGCATTGTTGCTTGGCTGAGGAAGGAGCAGGATAGAACCAAGGGCAGGAACCAGGACTTCCGCAGGAGCTGTGGGGGGAAAACAGGGACAGGCTGCAGAGGCTGATGAAAAGGCTGGAGCAAATGCCCCGAGAGAGACAGGGACTTGCTTCTCTCATGTCACTTGAGATATTTTGGTGCCATTAGGTCTTCATAACCAAGAATAAGAAATAAACTAAAAACTCTTCACAGTTGTGCACCCCCTGCAGCACAAAATGTCTCTGTATCTGTCATGTATATGCTCCTCACACCAAGGCTGTGAGGTAGGGATCAGGAAGCCCATTTTATGGAGGAGACTAGGGCCACCAGGAGAGGTTAAAGGAAGGGTTTATTAACCAGGGTCCATGAAATGGGATGGCAAAACAATTACCACTAAGTTTTCAGTTTCCTTCAGGTATGAACAGAGGCCACAAACCACAGCAGTCCCAGCACTGTCTGTGCTTGCTCCCAACTTAAAGCTGTTCTCCTTTCATTTAGAATAATCACAGACACCTCAAAATTTCACTTATTGTCATCTCAACTTTGAAATTATGGTCTCATTAGACTCTCAGTTAGATGTTATTTAAATCTATTAATAAAGAAGGACATTTGTTATTACTATACCACAAATTAGTTTTTAAATATTTTGATAACAGTATTTCAATACTATTGGTTTCCTTTGTAGCCCTATATATTTTATTTTATGCTTTAAAAACACTAAACTGAGCAGGGGTCCATAGAACTATACCACAAATTAGTTTTTAAATATTTTGATAACAGTATTTCAATACTATTGGTTTCCTCTGTAGCCCTATGTATTTTATTTTATGCTTTAAAAACACTAAACTGAGCAGGGGTCCATAGACCTTACCAGATGTCAAGTGGGTCCCTGGAACAAAATGATTGCCTGGGTCACTGACAATCTCTTCTCAAATGAGGCCAGCCTGGGGTCAAGGCTGAGCCTCTTGGTTTCCAAATACCAGACAGTTTCACCAAATCACCAGGAAGGAGGGGAACTGGTGGCTCAAGAGAGCAAAGAGAGAGATCAAGAGCCTCCCCAGTTTGTCTTGGGGGTGAAAAACCTGGAAGGTTTGGGGAGGGTGTGGTTCTGAGCCCCTTTGCCAGCAGTGCTGCATTCAAGGCCAAGGGTATAGCCTCCATCTTTAGATCACCGAGCTGGAGGCCGAGGGTCTCCCAGGTGTGCCCCTGGGCCTCTGCTACACTGTACCTCCAGCCTCTCCTCCAGACGCCCCTGGTATATCCAAAAGACGCCGAATCAGGACAGGCAAGCAGTGGAAACAAAACTGGATACTTTCTCCTCTTCTTATCTGCCTGTGGGGCCCAGCTTAGCAAATTCTGGTTGGAGCATGGGTTCTGTACCCCAAAAGCTGGGCCATCGCACAGAGAACAAGAATGAGAGAAGGAGGGTGGGGGTCTCATGCCCTCGTGGCCCCTTTGGCTCTCTGGTGATGCCTGTACTCCCGCTGGACAAAATGTTCCAAATTCAGTCAATAAAATACATAGGATCACCAAGGAAACAATGACATTAAAATATAAGTAATGAAATACTAAAAATGCATGATACAGTAATATAGGTGCCTCTTTACTAACACATCAAATGACACAATCTAGCAGCAGGTCTAATAAGCACTGTAGTTTTGAAGCAGCAATGAGAATTAGTGATATTTTGAGATACCTGCAACAGTTGTAATATGATATGAAAATATCAGTGGCTTCCCATGCCAAGAAAATTGCAGGTGCTGCTAATAAGACTGTGATTGGCTGCTTGCATTGCGAAGGGGAAGAGATGATACATTTCAGTTAAAGGTAGTGAAAAGCATGATGGAATTGTTTTGCCTTTGAAGACCCTGGAGCTCCAGGTGAAGAACTCCTGCCTAATTCCTCCCATGCCCATCATCGGGGAGCATTGGGCTGGGAGTCCTGGCTTCTGCCAATAGCATAGAATAGTCTTCATCCAGTATCCAGGAGATGTGGTTCATGCCTAGCTCTGCCAGGAGTCATGTTGGGCAACTCAGTTTCCTCGTTGGGCTTCTCCCCGCCCCCATTCTAGAAGCTATGATTGCTCAGCTTGAACTTCCTTTTGTCATTGTTGCCCTTGATGGCTCAGTTGCATTATCTTTTTGCTGTCTCATTTCTCTGGTTCCGCTTAACAGCAGGGAGATGAGACCGAAATCCACACGAGAAGGAAATGCAAGTATCAGCAAAGTCAGATTAAGATGCATTCGGCTTGTCAGAACAAAGCATCTGCCCACATCTGAGGGCTGGATTCCTTTCCGATTGTTCTAATAGGGAAGCGAGGGCAATAGATTCTCCTTTGTTCATATCAACTTCGCTGTTTACATTTTTTTCAACGGTGGTTCTGCTGTGAACCACAAACTAAGGTGCCATTGCTGTTGTCCTGGCCTGGTGGCCAGGAACATAGACCCCTCCCACAGGACCAGGTGCTGCCCTGAGGGATGTGCAGGTCTCTGACACCAGGTTCTACCCTATTCAGGGACACCCCTCCAGGTTCCCTTGCATCCAAACATTCCTGTCCCCCCAGAAAACAGCTCATCTCAGGCATCTTTGATAACCAAGACCCATTTTTTAAAATCACGAACCACAAAACATGGAATAAATTTAGCCTGTGGAATGGGAAAGCTGAAAAGGTTCTCAGAGGGCAAAGATGCATTACACACTGTGGGCAAGGCCGGGCTGGGATTGAACCCAGCATGAATCCAGTGTGATGTCGGCCCCTCCCCAAACCCTTCCTGCTTCATGGAAGGTGGTGGTACGGGGGAAAGGGGCTGATCAGGGTTCAAATCTCAGCTGCTCCTGTCTTACTGTGGACACTGTTGAGTCTCAGCTGGTCTCTGGACCTGTCCTCTCATCTGTTTGTCCAGTGGGCATGGAGGGTATCACTTGAAGGATTGAATGAGATGCCGCCTCTGCAGCCCCTGGGGCAGGCAGGCAGGCAGGTGCCCAAGAAATGCTGATCCCCTTGCTCCCCCTTGCTAATGTCTCATCATTCCATCCTCTTTCTCAGGTGGCTCCTGCCAGCTCTCCTCTATAGCACACCCCTCATTTCCCATCTCCCCCAGCATCCCCTATGGTACCTACCTAAGGCCACATGGGAAGTGACTGGGTGCCCGGCCGAGCCTGGCTATTCCCTTTTATACCTGCCCAACAGGTCTGAGCCAGCAAAACCTTTAAAAAGAAAAGAACCGCTCAGAGCTCTAATGGCTCAGTGGGCCTCGCCTTCCAGGGCCTGACTGGATACTCCTGGGTCCCTCAGGGGGGATCAGTAAATGCCCTAAATCTAGGACATTCACCTTCCTCCCATTGCCCTTGTGGGGAAACTGATGACCTCAGCCCAGGGGTGTAGGCTGTGGGCAGAAATAGAAGAGCCAGGTAATGAGTTTTCCCTTCAAAGCTACAACTGCAGTCGTGGAGAAGGCTGATTCTCAAGGAGGAAGACCTGATTTGACTCATCCAAAGCCTTTGGCATGGATGAGCTTGGATAACTGATGGTTTAAGGGCTTTGTGCCTTCCATATGCTCAGGCTGGAAGGCCCACATTAGCTTGGACTTCACTCTTCTGATCATGGCCATGGGCCCCCTCCAGCCCCCATGGCCAGCAGAGGCCATGTGATATCACAATGCTCTGCCAGCCTCAAGCTCCAAGGCCCTGCCTCGAACTCCTCTGTGGTTTCCCATGTATTGTGTGGCCTTGAGCAAGTCCCTGCCCTCTCTTGGCTTGCTTTTCCCATCTGTAGAATGGGTGGCTGGCTGGCTGGACTCTAGAGGTCCTTTGTGCTCTTAAGTTCAGAGATGGACTCTGGGTCTGGAAGGAGAAACTGCCTGGGGGATGTTCTTCCTGGCATCTGCCATCACCCCTATATCCACCCCCAAGACCCCAATTCACTGTTTTTTTGTTGAGGTGAAATTTATATAACATAAAATTAGCCATTTTAATCTTTTAGTATATTCACAGTGTTGTGCAACCACCACCTCTATCTAGTTCGAAACATTATCATCAGCCCAAAAGGAAACCTAGTACTCATTAAGCAGTTTCTCCCCTAGTCCCTAGAAACCACCAATCTGCTTTCTGTCTCTACAGTTGTACCTATTCCAGGTATTTCATAATAATAGAATCATGCAATAGGTGGCCTTTTGTGTCTGGCTTCTCTTACTTAGCATAATGTTTTCATAGTTCACCCATGTCGTAGCACGTATCATTCTTTTCATGGCTAAATAATAATCAATGGTCCCTAGAAACCACCAATCTGCTTTCTGTCTCTACAGTTGTACCTATTCCAGGTATTTCATGATAATGGAATCATACAATAGGTGGCCTTTTGTGTCTGGCTTCTCTTACTTAGCATAATGTTTTCATAGTTCACCCATGTCATAGCACGTATCATTCCTTTCATGGCTAAATAATAATCAATGCAATGTTTATATCAGCATTATCCATATCAGCCAAAAGGTGGAAAAACCCAAATGTCCATCAACTGATTGATATTATCGATTTCTTTATCCAGTCATCAGTTGATGGACATTTGGGTTTTCCCACCTTTTGGGTGTTGTGGATAATGCTGCTATAAACATACAGGTACTTGTATTTGTTTGATCACCTGTTTTCAATTCTTTGGGATATTTACCTAGTTGTAGAATTTCCAGGCCATATGGTAATTCCATGTTTAGCTTTTTGAGGAACCACCAAACTAATTTCCAGGGTGTCTGAATCCTTTAGCATTCCCACCAGCAATTGTTAGGGGTTCCAATTTCTCCACATCCTCACCCATGCATATAATTTTCCTTTTTAAAATTATACCATCGTAGTGGGTGTGAAGTGGTATCTNAATAATAGAATCATGCAATAGGTGGCCTTTTGTGTCTGGCTTCTCTTACTTAGCATAATGTTTTCATAGTTCACCCATGTCGTAGCACGTATCATTCTTTTCATGGCTAAATAATAATCAATGCAATATTTATATCAGCATTATCCATATCAGCCAAAAGGTGGAAAAACCCAAATGTCCATCAACTGATTGATATTATCGATTTCTTTATCCAGTCATCAGTTGATGGACATTTGGGTTTTCCCACCTTTTGGGTGTTGTGGATAATGCTGCTATAAACATACAGGTACCTGTATTTTTTTTTATCACCTTTTTTCAATTCTTTGGGATATTTACCTAGGTGTAGAATTTCCAGGTCATATGGTAATTCCATGTTTAGCTTTTTGAGGAACCACCAAACTAATTTCCAGGGTGTCTGAATCCTTTAGCATTCCCACCAGCAATTGTAAGGGGTTCCAATTTCTCCACATCCTCCCCCATGCATATAATTTTCCTTTTTAAAATTATACCATCGTAGTGGGTGTGAAGTGGTATCTCACTGTGACTTTGATTTACATTTGCCTGATGACTGATGATGCTGAGCATCTTTTCATGTGCTCGTTGGCTATTTGTATATCTTCTCTGGAGAAATGTCTACTCAAGTCCTTTGCCCATTTTTTAATTGGGTTGTTTGTCTTTCTTTTGTTGGGTTGTAAGTTTTCTTTATATATTTTGGATACTAGACCCTTATCAAATATAGGATTTGCAAATATTGTCTCCCATTCTGTAGGCTTTTTCACTTACTTGATAATGTCTTTTGATGCACAAAAGTTAATTCTGATAAAGTTCAATTTATCTATTTTTTCTCTTATCGCTTGTGATTTTAGTGTCATATTTAAGAAACGACTGCCAAATTCAAGGTCTTAAAGATTTTCTCCTGTGTTTTCTCCTAAGTATTGTGTGGTTTTAGCTCTTATATGTAGGTTGTTGATCCTCCAATTCACTCTTTTTCTTTTTTTTTCTTTATCTTTCTTTCCTTTATTTATTTATTTTTTATAAAGCACTGTATCAAGCAAGATCCCCCAATCCACTCTTAAAGGAAAAAGGAACCCACCTGAGTATAGAGCTGATTTCTTTTTTTTTTGTCTCTCGAGTTTGGAAAGGAGTTATTTTAAACTCAAAGAACCTTATATTTAGAACATGTAAATGTTTTTCAAATGCTTTCTATTATCACTTGACCCTTACAGCAATCTCTTGATTTGATTTGATTGCCAGAATCCGGCAATGAAAAATATTAATAAGCAATCATGACATTGGCCTTTACCAAGCACCAGTTCTGCCTGACTGCTTTATACCTGAGGGTGATCCTCATTTCTCTCCTGCTGGGCCTCAGTTTCCCTAAAGGTAAAATAAGATTTTGTCTGAGATGGCCTCCACAGATGGTTGTTGTCAGTCTAGGCTTGGAGAGCCCAGAGTTTTGCTGGCTGAGGTGCCATTCCTCCCAAATCTGATCACTTGACAGGTTGTTTTTAATATCTTCAGCAGCAGAACTTTTAATGGGCGGATCCTTGTGCAGAGGTCTGGCTTGTAAATAGAAGAAAGTGGAGTTTCTCTGGGTAAAGCAGGGGAAGGGGCGTTTGTGGACAGTGCCCAGATATTGGAGAGAGATGGCTAGTGGGATCCCTCACCTAGAGGCTGGGGCCTGGGGTCCATCCTCAGGACACCCCACCCACAGCCCGGGCCCTGATGTGTTTCCAGCTCATTCCCACATGATCATCATCCTCTGGCTAAAGAGAGCAGGAGCCAGTGAGGAGAAACGGGCTCCTGTCCCACCGTGATTCTGAAAAGGGATATTCTATTCCCCAGTGGCAGGTTTTCTTCCTGCCCCAGTCCAGGTCCCAGCAGGAAAGCACATACTCTAGTGGGGTCACTGCACAGAGTTTAATAAAGAGACAGTTTACTGAGGTGGGGTGGGGTTAAGTGAAGCCAAGAGGGGATGGTGAGGCACCCCCTGGACAGGCAATAGAGAGAGCCACTGCTGCCTGGATATGGCTATGGAAAAAGCTGTGGCCCTCACGGGGACAGTGAAACTACTACCCAACCAGACCCAGCAGGGCCTGGGGCACACTTGCCCCTCCACTCCTGCTCACCCACCTCTTCCCTGCATCTTCCATGGCCAAACCCAACCAGGATACAGAGAGCAGGGGCCTGGGGTGGCATCCAGGGGAGGTCAGCCTCCTGGGACACAGGACAGGGTACAAAGGGTGGCAAGTGGATCTGGAGCAAATCTAGGACATCCAGCACCAGGCCCAGTGTGGCAAGAGTTGCCCCTTGGTCTCTTGTGGTTTGAGCTTCTCACAGGAGGGCTTTTGGATGGTCAGCATTCCAGAAAGTTACGTTTCAGAAAATGTGCTTGGTCTGTGGAAGGTCCTCAAGGTAACTGTCAGACACTCTCTCCTAAGAGCAAGCAGGCACCCACAATGCTCTCTGCCTTTAAAAACACAGTAAGAAGTGCATCGATGGAATCACTGGCTCATGATACCTGCGGAAAGTTTAATGGTGTCCTTCTAGAGAAAGCAAGTGGACTTAAATTCCCTGGGGGAAAAATCGCTTAGAATCATGGGTTGGTGTTGGTACAACAGTAAAAACAAAGGGCTCCTGTGTCCACCAGCTCATTTTGATCCTTCTAGCACCCTGGAGAGGTGGGTGGGGCAGATGAGTGACAGCCTCCTTTCAGCAGATGAGAAAACGGAGCCTCAGAGGGGTGAAGCAATTTGCCCAAAGACGCGCAGTGAATCAGCCTCTGAGACATGGCTCCATTTTCCTTTCCGGCGCTTATTATATCCAACAATGTGTTACGTACCTGTGAGATCATTCCTCGGCTCTTTCCCTCATAGAATGTACACGTGGTGAGGGCAGGGGTTTGGCCTGGTCTGATGGAAAAACAAACTGTTTATCTTTCTATACTCACACTCAACACAGAGTATCGGGTGTCCTACAGTTCAGTTCAATTCTGACACTAACTGGAGTTAGCACAGACCCCATTACCAGTCCTATAAGACTGCCCCCCACTTCAGATGCCAATCACGAGCAGTAGGTTCCCAGGTTACCCTCAACTTCTATTTCACCTGGTTACAAATCAGAGGTTCCCATGACTCCCTTCTTGGGTTTCATAATTTGCTAGAGGATTTACAGGCTCCAGAAAAACAGTTTACTTACTATTGATGATTTATTACAACGGATATTTTAAAGTACACAAATGAACAGCCAGATGAAGAGATACCTAGGGTGAGGTTCAGAAGGGTCCGAGCGCAGGATCTTCTGTCCCTGTGGAGGTGGGGTGTGCCACTCCCCTGGCACGTGGATGTGTTCTTGTTCACCAACCGGGAAGCTCTCTGAACCCCATAGTTCAGGGATTTTNTTAAAGTACACAAATGAACAGCCAGATGAAGAGATACCTAGGGTGAGGTTCAGAAGGGTCCGAGCGCAGGATCTTCTGTCCCTGTGGAGGTGGGGTGTGCCACTCCCCTGGCACGTGGATGTGTTCTTGTTCACCAACCGGGAAGCTCTCTGAACCCCATAGTTCAGGGATTTTTATGAGGTTTTGTTACATCGCCATGATCAATTAACTCAATTTCCAGCCCCTCTCTCCTTCCCAGAGGATGGGGGTGTGGGTGGGAGGCTGGAAGTTCCAAGCTTCTGATCATTGCTTGGTCTTCTAGTGACCATTCACCATCCAGGAGCCCACAAAGAGTCACTTCATTAAAACAAAAGATGGTCCTATCACCCAGGAAATTCCAAGGGATTTGGGAGCTCTGTGTCAGGAACTAGGGTCAAAGACCAAGTATTAGAGCAAAAATGCACCTAGCTCTCCTATCAAAGTGTTTTTGTCTTGTGCTAGGAATTTGAAGCAGAGACAAAAAATTTTTTCTCATTATGTCACACCTAGTATCTTTATTGGAAAGCAGTAGAACATGGTGGTCAAGAACTTAAACTCTGAAGCCAGATTCCCTGGGTTTCAACCCCAGCTTTGCCCCTTACTAGCTCTGTGACCTTTGTGCCTCCATTTTCTTGCCTGTAGAATGGGGATAACAGTGGCACTTACCAAATAGGGTTGTTATGAGAATTAAATGAGTTCATCTATATAAAGTGTCTAACAAATACCAGTTGATCGGTCGATATTTATTGAATGACTCAAAGCCAGATGCATGTGACAGAAACCATGACTCCACGCACAGAAGCGCAGGATCTTCTGTCCCTGTGGAGGTGGGGTGTGCCACTCCCCCGGCACGTGGATGTGTTCTTGTTCACCAACCGGGAAGCTCTCTGAACCCCATAATTCAGGGATTTTTATGAGGTTTTGTTACACCGCCATGATCAATTAACTCAATTTCCAGCCCCTCTCTCCTTCCCAGAGGATGGGAGTGTGGGTGGGAGGCTGGAAGTTCCAAGCTTCTGATCATTGCTTGGTCTTCTGGTGACCATTCACCATCCAGGAGCCCACAAAGAGTCACTTCATTAAAACAAAAGATGGTCCTATCACCCAGGAAATTCCAAGGGATTTGGGAGCTCTGTGTCAGGAACTAGGGTCAAAGACCAAGTATCCAAGTATTAGAGCAAAGAGGCACCTAACTCTCCTATCAAAGTGTTTTTGTCTTGTGCTAGGAATTTGAAGCAGAGACAAAAAATTTTTTCTCATTATGTCACACCTAGTATCTTTATTGGAAAGCAGTAGAACATGGTGGTCAAGAACTTAAACTCTGAAGCCAGATTCCCTGGGTTTCAACCCCAGCTTTGCCCCTTACTAGCTCTGTGACCTTTGTGCCTCCATTTTCTTGCCTGTAGAATGGGGATAACAGTGGCACTTACCAAATAGGGTTGTTATGAGAATTAAATGAGTTCATCTATATAAAGTGTCTAACAAATACCAGTTGATCGGTCGATATTTATTGAATGACTCAAAGCCAGATGCATGTGACAGAAACCATGACTCCACGCACAGCGTTCCATTTGGGTGGTAGTCAGGGTGGGAATTGTTCTTGGCATGACATCCAGAAACTCCTGGACCTGACACAGGCAGAGGGCTGGGCCCAGGCCTGCTAGCCCCCATGCTCCGGTCTCTCCCCTCGCTTTCCCCTCTTCCTTTCTTTTCTCAGTTCCTTGCTGCACTCTGTGCCAATAGGTGATCATTGGAGATGACAGATGAGCTGCGTGGCTGTGAGTGAGTAGACATTCTGCCTCCATGTTTTCATCAGTGTCGTGGGGACATCATCTCTTTGGGAAAGTTCTAGATATAATATGCCTGGGATATAGCTGATGCTAAATGAATGATACCTAGCATTATTATAATAATATTATATTATAAAAATCTCCCTTGTCTGCTGGTCTCCTCCCCAGGAGCCGTGGCCCCTCTGTCTATTTGGAGGCACTTGTGATATTATGGTAAAACACTGTTTCTAGAAGTTCAATAACCAGAGTCAAGTCCCAGCTCAATCAAGGGACAGGCAGGTGAAATCATTTCAATTCCTGGGTTGCTGAGTAAATTCCAAGCCCCCACTCCCCTCGGGAAACCCTGCATGGAGTCAGGCAGCTCTGAGCTGACTTTCCAGGGAAGGGAGCAGAAGGGGAAATTCTGCAGGAAACTGCAATTGGGATGGTCAAACAAACTGTGAGAATGAAAGGTTGGAAACAACCTAAATGTCCATCCATAGGGGACTAGTTCGATAAAAGGTAGTAGCACTTCCATATAATGAAATATTTTAAAACTGAGAATGTACATTCATATTCATTGGCATGGAACAAAAGCCCACAATATATTGTTGGGTTAAAAAAAAGGGGGGGGGAACTCTCGGGAAAATGGCGGCGCGTCTGGAGCACCAGTGTCGGGAAACAGCGCGATCCTGAGTGCT
>NW_007729002.1:210478-214660 GCF_000696425.1 Galeopterus variegatus | reverse complement strand
AGGGGACTAGTTCGATAAAAGGTAGTAGCACTTCCATATAATGAAATATTTTAAAACTGAGGATGTACATTCATATTCATTGGCATGGAACAAAAGCCCACAATATATTGTTGGGTTAAAAAAAAGGGGGGGGGTTCTATAACAGCTCAACCCTAATTTTGCAAAATGGGAGTTTCTCTGATCACTGAGATAAGATCTGATAAGATCATGGAAAGTTTATCAGCCAGATGATTACATGGATTAGTTCTGGGTGGTGGGACTTCAGGTTTTTTTTTTTTTTTTTTTTACCCCTTTAAACTTATTGTTGCCTGAAGTTTTTTTGAGAAGGACTGAAATTTTCAGATCTGAAATTACTTTTAATGACAAAGAGGAAACATGCCAGTTGATGCCAAGAGGCTTCCTTTGGTTCTCGCCCCAGGATGGTGACGGGAGGGTCCTTCCTGGCAGGCTCTGGAAGGCACATTCCCAGCTGTTGTTTGCTGGTGGAGGAAGGAGATCAGTGCCCTCCCAGGAGGGTTGCAGGATGAAGCCTTGGCGGGTTCACTATGTGCTCCTTGAGGACCAAACATGGACACGAAGCCCGGGCCCAGAAATAGCCCCCTTCCTCAGAGACCCTTGGAATTCTGCAAGGTCATCTCAGGGAGGGGAACGACTGAGCAGACCATTACCAGAACCTTCTTTGCAGGCTCTGAAATGAAAGATGGCACCTAGGACAACCTCCTCTCAGCACAATGCTCCCAAATTGGGCCAGAGACGAGCATGGGACCTGGACAAGGAGATCTCCAAAGTCAGCCCAGCTTGGAGAATTTTTGTTTACAAGCCAATGGGAGATTTCTTAATACATGTGAATTCTATGGGATCCCAGAAATATGGTGGTTGAGGCTGCTGCAGACAAATTTCTCCAGGTGCACAGCTGCTTTTCTTTCTTTCTTTTTTTTAAATACTGCATTTAGACTTATATCTCAATTTGATTTTATTTGGCCCTAAAGTGCCATTTTCATTTTAATATCTTAAAAATATGTTAAAAATCTTTCCCATTTTTGATCCCCTTTCTCCCCCCATACCCCTGCTCCCCATCATTTCTCTTTGTCAAGAAGTATTTATTCTTATTTTTCCAAAGGAGAGCATCTCATTCTGTGAATCTCTTGAGGTCAAATAAAGTCCAGGATCTGAAAAGCGTAGGTGGATTCGAACCTTACACATCTGGGTGATCTCTCACCCAGCCATCCAGCACGCATGTATGGCACTCCTTCTAGAACCTGGGACTGGACTGGAATGAACCTTGGCTGTATTCTCCTCCTTATTTTCCTGCACTCTATGAGGACACCATGTCCCCCACAAAGCCATCACAGGGAGTGGGACATCGTGCTGGGCACACAGTGCCATCCTTGCATACCCACCTCACAGGAGGGTCTGTGAAAACCAAATGGGGTAGTAGTGGGGAAGGGCATCATAAACTGTATTGCTATGGACAGATGTGACTCATGCAATGGGAGAACACAGCTCAGGGGTTAGGCCATTGCCCTGTCTTCAAACACCAGCTCTGCAGCTCCCGAGCTGTGCTCTGGGGCCACATTATTTAACTTCTTTGTGCCTCAGTTTCTCCATCTGAAATGGCACAATAATCACCATCTCATATACATGGTTTAAATGAGAAAACCCATTCTCCCAGGACATGAGAAGTCCTTAAGTGTTAGGCCAGGCACCGATGTCACATGGTGCCCGGCCACGCATCTTCTGGACACCCCTTTGCTCCCCCAGTACCCGTCTACGGCCCCAGGGATGGTGAGCAGGAGCCACAAATTGTTCATCTTATTCAAGGCTGAAAATCCCCAGGAGAAGAGCAGGATTGTAAATGACCCGTCTTTTTATTACGATGCTCTGTGAAGTCAGTTTGGGCAAGAAAATCAATTCCGCCTCATCCACCTTCTCAGTCTCATTTTTTCTTCTGAGATGACAAGACAGACCGGGATGGCCTGGAGTGATGGAAGCCAGGCGCCCTTTTTGTCCTCCCAACCCAGGAAGACAAGTACCCGTGTGCTCGAATTTCCATTTTCTTCGAGCGTGAAGGAGAGTGCTGCACAGGAGGGGAAACTTTCCCTCTTCTCCCATCATCTCTCCCTGGGACTGTGCAAAAACTCCGCGTTGCAACTACCAGATTCCCATGGGCTTCCTCCGTGGCAGTCTGGCTACGGTCTGAACCCCAGCAGATCATAAGATCCATGAGAGCCAAGGGGGTGATCTGCCCCCCATTTTTTCCTCAGTGCCGGCACATTTGTCGAAGGGAAGGTTGAATTAATGAAAGGACGTCAGAAATGCCTCTCCCACAGGCACATCCCTCCACTGCTTCAGACTCACCCATGGCTCCCCACCACCTGGTGAGGGCCAGGACCTGGAAGATTCCTCAGGCTGCAGGCCAAGGTCTTCTCTCTTCCTCAAATGTAGGCATTTTGGCGAGGCTGGACCACTGCCCATTCCTCAAGCATGTCCCCTTCTTAGTCCAGCTTTCTTACACCAGGTGCCTCTACCTAGATCACCAGTCCCTAGCATATGCCACCTGCTAAAGTCTACAAGGCCCTGGAGCAACTCCTGACCTCAGCCCAGTGGGACTCACACTATCCCTCATCTCTCAATCTCCAACTCTCACATTGCTTTGTGTCTCTCTTAAGAAACTTGCAGTGGCCTGCTCAGATCTGGGCCTGTTTGAGTCTCAATTCAATTTGAAAAACGCTGCTAGAGCAGCACCTGGTGTGTGCAGGCACTGATGGTGCAGATGTGGACTAGTCACAACGTCTGGGGCCTAGACAAGTACCCGAGGAAGCTTCAAAAGCGTGGAGAATGCCACTGTTGAAGCATGGAGAGATGAGGGGGGAGCACAGAGGGGAGCCGTGGCTGCGTGGGGAGAGAACAGGAGGGACGCGGTGTTGAGAATGAACAAAACGTACATTGACCAGACAAGGGGGTGGGGGTGGGGGTGGGGGGTGTCGCAGACACAGTGATGGGCCTGGGCAGAGGCAGGGTGCGTGTTGTCAAGGGCGACCAGTACCACACCACGGCATGTTCTGGTACCAGACCATCCTAGTTAAGAGCCCTGAGTTCTAGAAACCCAGTTTAACTATGCATCGTGGAACCTGGGCAATCACTTCTCCTCCCTGAGCTCTACTTCCTTATCTGGGATGAAAACATCAATCTCACAGAGGGGGTGATCCTAGTGGACAGAAAGGCCCTGTGTGGTTTGTCAGCAGACACCCAGTGCTCAGCGCCGGCAGCCTGCAGTTCTGAGTTCCTCGGCAGCAGGACCAGGTCCGGTCCAGTCCTGCACCTCACAGAGGCCAGTGCAGCGTGATTGCCTGGTACCTGCTCTTGGAGCCTTGTCCATGGCCTGGTGCCGGAGGTCGGATGGTGTCAGGAGAAAGTCACACATGACGCTGGACTCTGGGCATGATTTGTGCTTCTGCTATTGAGGGGTAAACCCTGTAGCCTGCCCCTCACCCCAGAAAAGAAAACTCTGAGGACGCTTGGGCAGATGAGAAACTGGGAGCAATGTTGAACTGGCCCATGCTTTAGGACACGCTCTTCGGAGGTAACTAGTGCAATGAGGGATTTGGGCTCTGATTTTCTTGCAGAGTCCCCAGACCTGAGAAATAATCAGCCTTTGGTTTCCTTTTGGATGCCCTTTCCCCCCACATCTCTCCTTTCTCTTTCCGTAATATCCACTTTCCCCTCCATCTCCTGGTTCTTTGTCCAATGGCATCTACCTAGAATCTAAAATGAGGTCCTTAGGGGTCAGCATCCTGTGAAGTTAAAGTCTCCCCAGACCCTGGGGACTGACTTTCTGACACACGTGCGTGTGCATGTGCATGCACATACACCCACACTCTCTCAGAGCCCGAGGGTGTGGACAGCTACATTCGTCAGGAGCCAGTGCATTTCCCAGACTGACCTCAAGCACCACATCTTTCCTGAATCCCCTGAGGAATTCTGACATCTCCAATTCAGGATTTTTTTTTTTTTTTTTTGTCTTTTTCCGTGTCCGGCAACGGATCACAACCCTCAGTGTCGCCCCCGTACCGGACCGGGACCGGCAACGGGATTGCAACCCTCAGCGCTGCTCCCGCGCCTCGCTCAGCCAGTGAGCGGGAACCGGTCTGCATGTGGGATCCGAACCCTCGGGCGGGAGCG
>NW_007729002.1:164906-209508 GCF_000696425.1 Galeopterus variegatus | reverse complement strand
CGGCCCCAGGATTTTTTTTTTTTTTTTTTTTAAAAGATGACTGGTAAGGGGATCTTAACCCTTGGCTTGGTGTTGTCAGCATCACGCTCAGCCAGTGAGCGAACCAGCCATCCCTATATGGGATCCGAACCCGGGGCCTTGGTGTTATCAGCACCTCTCTCTCCCGAGTGAGCCACGGGCCGGCCCCCCAATTCAGGATTTTAAAAACCCTGTTTATATCAGTAATATAAATAGGTATTTATATATTAATAACTAGTGATCTACCAAGTTGGGAGGATGGTAGGAGTAGTTGGCCAGGGATGCGGGCAACCAGGGGGTGCATCGACTGTAGAGGATTTAAAAACAATAAAAACTGAGTAGAAATCAGTCTGCTTTTATGACTGCCCTGCCCTGGCAATTATAAACAGTGTCAATGATAAATACTCCTCCCCGCCAGGGAGGACCACTCTCCCCACCCCCACTGTAAGTAACAGTATTAATGATACAACAGCAACACGAAAAATGTGTTTTTGTTTTAAAGAAAGAAATCAGAAGGCAGGAAATTCTGCCATGTGCTATGACACAGGTGGACCTTGAAAATGTTGTGCTAAATGAAATAAGCCAGTCACCCACCAAAGGACAAATACTGCATGATTCCACTCATATGTGGTACCTAGAGGTCAAATTCATAGAGACAGAAAATAGTCTGGTGGGTAACAGGGGCCGGGGAGAGGGAGGAATGGCGAGTTAGTGTGTAATGGGTACAGAGTTTCAACTGAGGAAGATGAAAAAGTTCTGGAGACGGACCGTGGTGATGGCTGCACAACACTGTGAATGTGTTTAATGCTGCTGAACTGTACACTTTAAAGTGGTAAATTTTATGCGTATTTTACCACAATAAAAAAAAAGTAAGGAAGGAAGGAAGGGAGGGAGGGAGGGAGGAAAGGAAGAAGAAAGGAAGGAAGGAAAGAAAGAAAAGAAAAGAAAGAGAGGAAGAGAGAAAGAGATAGAAAGAAAGAAGGAAGGAAGAGAAAGAAAGAAAGAAAGAAAGAAAGAAAGAAAGAAAGAAAGAAAGAAAGAAAGAAAGAAAGAAAGAAAGAAAGAAAGAAAGAAAGAAAGAAAGAAAGAAAGGAAAGAAAGAAGGAAAGAAAGGAAGGTATAATCCCAGCACCAGGCAGAAGAGCACCAGGATGAAGACGAGGTCACATAGCTCGTCTTCCAGATGACATTGATGTGCGCAGCCTCGGTTTCCTGCTCTGTGAAATGGAACTGGTATTTCCTACAGCATCAGAAGAGTCAGGCTGGTTAAACAGTCAGATAAACAAATCCATCCAGATAACTGTCCTAAGAATTTAATGTAAGAATTTAATGTTTTCTAGGAAGGTATTAAAGGAGCAAAATGCCACCAGTCCAGTGGGCAAGTGGCCTCCAGTGGTCAGCCTGGAGCAGAGGCTAGGATGGCCGAGGAGATGGGGGTAGAGGAAGAGCACACACGGTTAGGGCTTAGAAGCGGGGAAGGATGAGATAGTTTCCATCTGAGGCCTCAGATTCTGTCCAAAGTCCCTTGCCTCCTACTGTGGGCACTGCTGTGATTAGCTGATTCAATTTATTCAAAGGACCCAGGCTTGATGATTGGCTTGGGAAAGACATCGAGCACTGCCCCCTCCATCCTGTGTACATCCTGGGCAATGGAGAGGCTGCTGCTGGTCCTCGGACACCTGCAACACAGTGTGGGGCAGAGGGAGAGCCTGGCTTTGGGGCCAGCATGCCCACTTTGCATTCAACAGACATACAGAGCAATGACTCTACCTGGCAGTGGGAATCAGGCAACACCCCTGTTGTCATGGAGCGCAGGGGTAGGGGAGTAAACAAGCAAGTAAATGTATTGCATTCCAAATGTGAGTGAGTTAGAGGCAGTCAGTTCAGAGCTGGGGTCAGGTGCTAGGGTGAAGATGGCCTGGTGTGCAGGCGAGGGGCGGTGGGAGCCATCCACACTGTCTGGCAATACGGGGTTGAACTGTCTATAGGGGATTTTATTTTTTTAATTTTTTAATTTTTTGCTGCAGCCCCACCCAAAGTAGAGGATTTCTAATCAATAATAAAACCCACTGCCCGGGAGAAAAATATAAGGGAGTCAGTCAGATGCAGGAATGCAGGGTTGGGGTAAGGGGCAATTTTAGACAGGCATGGTCTCTAACAAGATGGCATGTGAACTGAGTCCTAAAGGAAGTGAGGGGGAAGTGTGTGTGGGGACATGGTGTGGGCCTGAGGTGCTTGAGGGGGTCAGGAGGCCGGGGTGGCTGGAGTGGGGGCACAATGGGAGGTGAGGTCTGAAGGAAGGGGACAGGGGTGGGCAGAGCATGCAGAGCCTTGCAGGTGATTGAAGGGACACTGAGGAGCACTGGAGGGCTGAGCAGCAAAGTGGCATCATGTGACAAATGTTTAAAGGATCCCTCTGGCTATGTGTGGGGAACAGCCTGAAGGGGCACCTGCAGGGAGAGGAACCTTCAGACCTGGGTGGCGGGCAGTGGTGGATTGCATCAAATGCTGAGGGCAGAACAGAGCAATCCCTAGAGTCTCTTCCAAGGCTGATGGCCTTGGATCCATCAGGCCTGGTTTACCCCCCTCCCAAACCCTCCTTCTGACTCTATTACTCACCCCCCAGGCCTGAAACCACAGCATCAGCCTAAGCATCTCTGTCATTGTCACCCACTGCTTCCAGTGGGTCACCAAATCCTGCCCCAGCTCTGAACCGACTGCCTTTGTGGCATCCCCACCCTATGGCCACCAGGCACCTGTGTGTGGGACACTGAGGTCAGCATCCCGGCTTCTCTGTTCCCCTCCACCTCCCGTAAACCCAAGCGTCCTGGGGTCAGACCCCTCTCTCCTCTCTCCACTCCCACTGCCTGGACCCCTGCCAGCCACCAAGATCTCTCACCCAGGCAATTCCAACCACCCCCTAACTGGTCTTCCCCTGCCAGACCCACCCCAGAAATAATCCTCCTCTTACCTCCCCAAGGCTAGACCAAACGTTCTAAAATGATCCACTGACTGTTGGTTTTGTTAGGTACGATCTGAGTATTTGGGTTTTAGTTTTAAAAATTTTATCTGTTAGAAATTCATGCTGAAATATTTTGGGGAGGAGTAATGTGTCTGAGATTAGTACACCCACAAAAGTCAATAAATACAAAATAAAAAAGGTGGAGGAAAGGGAGAGGAAATAAGCCTAGCTCTGTGTTGCCAACTGCTGGACCTGGGTGATAGGTACTTGAGCATTTCTTTGTACGATTATTCTCTCTACTTTTATGGATTTGGAAGTTTCGATAATAAAAAAGTAAAAACAATGCAAATAGGAGCACCATGCTGCTGCTCTCAGGACAAATCCAAACACTTTTAGAGAGTTTGTAACAAGGTCGCTGGGAGGTTCCCACCCTGCAGCTCACTGACTTTGTTCTGAATTTCCAAATCACGATGATACTAAAAAAAAGCTAACAGATTTCCAGTGGGTTTTATTATTGATTAAAAATCCCCTACAGACAGTTCAACCCCGTATTGCCTGGACCAGTGTGAATGGCTCACTCTGCCCCCTCCCCTGTACACCAGGCCATCTTCACCCTGGTTCCTGACCCCAGCTCTGAACTGACTGCCTCTAAGCAATACCCAGTGGCCTCTTTGTTCCCAGGGAAATCATGATCATTTTTCTTGCCTCACTACTTTTTATTGTGCTGTTCCCTCTGTCTGGTGCATCTTTCTGTTTTTCAGCTGCTAACTCATGCTTTTCTTGAGGACTTGGCTTGGGCATCACCTCCTCCAGGAAGCCCTCCCTGACCACCCCCTTGCCCCATGTTGTCCCAATTGCTGTCTTTGCTCCCACTTTGCTGGGAGGGTCCATTTCTGCTCTTGTCTGGGAGGGGAGGGACCAGGTTATTTGTTCACTGTTGTGTTGCGAGGGCCTGACACACAGCAGGAACTCTAAATATTTGCTGAACAAGTACCTGAAATTTTGTTCTTATTTTCATTTCGATATGAAATAGACCTATTCTTATCACCATCCAATCTCCTCGCCTGACTTGAGAGTAAACACTTAATAACTGTTCAGCAGCAGCTTTAAATCTAAAATACAAGTTTAGGAAGAGGCCGCTCAACCTAGCCAGATCCCAGAAGCCTTAAACATCCAGAATGCAAACCCTTCCCTAGAGGCAGATGCCTCCCTTTTCACTTTTTGATAGTTTATCTGAGGGCTTCAAAAGACTGCAGCTGCAGAGGCTGAAGGTCCATGGCACCTCCAAGGCACTCATCTGTACTTCATCTGAACATGGGAATCACCTGGGAGACCCAAGCCTTCCCCTGACCAACTCAATCAGTCTCTGGGTCAGGGCCTAGGTGGCAGTGCTGTTCAGAGCTCCCCAAGTGATTCCAATGTGCATCCAGGCCTAAGAAACATCCACTTAGGTCAGAAACCAGCCCTGTGGGGAAGGGCCAATTGCTACAAAACACCTGCCATCTGCTGAGGGCATTTAAGGCTGAGCAAGGGGCTGGAGGCCATGGCTCCCTGCCAGGTGAGTGATGAACGGGTGGCAGCTTGTCCTTCTGTGCTTGGGTGCTGGGGGCCGGGGGTTCCTGATGTGGTTCTCTGGGTCTCCCTTAACAACACAGGCGCCGTTCAGAGCCCTTCCCAATGCTTGGCAGCTCTGAGAAGGTCTAGGCTACTGTCTCTGCTTGTTGAAACCAGTTCTTCGTTTATAGACACTGTGTAAGTGGCCGTTGACTTGTTTTCAGGATGGGTAAGGAGGAAGTGGCAGTTGTCAGGTGTCTGTTTACGCTGCTGAGCCCAGACGTGGGCTTGCTTCGGGAAGCCTAACCACACCCCAGGCTGTAGATCCTGTGTGCCCTAGGACTTGGCTTGTGCTCTCCCTCCCTGAAAGATCCCTTGGGACATTTTCACCTGTGGGAATTGTCCACCCGATTCAGCTCCCTCCCAGGAAGCCTTCCCATAGCGTTGGAGGCAGGATCACCTGGGTGGTCCTGGTCTCCTGCCTCCTTCTTGTGAGATACCTGCCTCCCCTCTGGGCTTGCTGGAGCCCTGGAGGAAGGCCCTTGCTGTGTGTCTCCTGGCATTGAACCTGGGGTCTGGAACTACAGGGGCCTCTCACCCATGTTGATAAAGTCCCTCAGTGACTGTCCCTGGGCCCTCTTCTCTCCTGTCCCCCAGCTAGCCCCAATTCATGTACCAACACACCTTGGGGCATTGTGGCAGAGGTTGCTGGGATCCCTCAAGGTCTCCTTCCTGGGGAATAAGGATCACTTACTCCAATCCAATGTGTGGTTTTAGCTTAGAATAAATCCTACTTTGAAGAAGTGGGCTGTTAGTGATGTAGATCTGAACATATCGACATCAAACGATGTCCAAGGTACAGACGAACTGGAAAAACATCACAAAACAGTGTCTGTCGAGATCCCCTTCTATAATTAGTGTGTTAGTGCGTGTGCAGCTGGGCTGGGCACATATAGAGCGTGGTGTGAGCTTTTAAAGGTTAACTCAGAGGAGGAGTGGGATTGTTGGGAGTTACAGCTCAATATATTTCCGAAGTATTTACATTTTTAAAGCTGTGAGTATGTGTTACTTTAAAACCCCAAAAATACTATTTTATAGAAGCCAACTCTTGAATGATGAGACATGTCTTAATTTAAAATGGTTCTCAGTTCATGAAAGATGCTCACAGTAAAAGCTTGGCTAAATCTAGAAAAGTATTTTTAAAAAAAAACAAAAATGACCTGAAATGCTCCGACCAGAAAAAGTGACTCAATACCATTAATAAGACTTGGAAGTCCCCAGGGTCCTCTTACCCAAAAGGATTGAAAAGGCAAGAGCAGCTCAGGACCCTGGGTGACCTTGAGCATGGCCAGGGTCCCTTGGCTGGGTCTCTGCCACCTGACACTCAGGGCACGGGTCTCACTGTGTCGGGGGAGCAGCAGAGCTGGCCAGAGGCTCCAGAGGGTATGGAAAGACTCTAAGGAGGTGATGTTTGCCTAAATCTCCACTTTGGATTTCTCTGGATCCTGAACTTGGTGAACTGATGAAGAAAGGCACTGACTTTGATTTTGTGCATAACTCAAAGCCTCTAACTCAACACTTACATACTGCTGAAGAATGACAGGGCAGCTAGCTCTCCTGGCCGCTGCAGATAGCAATCCTAGGGGAAGGAAGCACATTTTGAGCTGTGACTAGAGAAGCTTGTGAAAGCAAGAAGGATTTGCTTTGCAGCTGGTTTTGCAGAACGTCCCTACATGAAGTGATTTGGCTAAATTTGTGACTTTCAAACAGCTCCCTAAAGACGTTTCAGGGAGAGGGGAGGACTCAGTCTGATTTGAAATTGAGCCTTCTCTGCTTAAACCATGTCATATGATATTCGGTTTGAAGGAAGGTGGCAGATATCTGAACCCTTAAGTCCACTTCCAAGTTTCCTTATAGCCATGCCTTCTAGAATGTTTTAGAAGAATGAATGGTTCCTCTGGCAAGATCCTAGAGCTAGGCCCTGCCTCAGGGCTTCCCAGAAGCAAAAGCACTTCATCCCAGTATACTAAACTGGCTTCTCAAGTACACACATTCAGGCAGTCTCATTAACTGAGGTGGTCGTGCCATTTACAATGGGTGAAACACAGCAAGGGAGTGGCAGCCCAGAGCAGAGTATTTCAGAAGTGGCTTCACTGATTCCATTGCTTAGAACAAGTGCTTTCCTGTTTTCCAATGTCTCACCCTATGTGGTAAGTGCTGCCCACGGTGGTGACTTGGTGTTTTCCTAATCAGACCTTGTTATAGATTATTGGCTGCAAAGCTTAGTGATCAAAACTGTTGGATATAGGAGTTGGATCTGGGCTAAGTCCTGGCTCTGATACTTAATTGCTGTGGGAACTTCGGGAAATGACGTCTGAGATGGTTTCTCCACCTGCAAAATGGGAAAATCTTTACCTTAGTATTAGATATCTCATCATTTAATCCTGTGTCCAACATTCCTGGCATATAATAGACATGTTTTGGCCACTGCTCCCTGAAGTAGGCCCATGATTCTAGTTTACTCCAGATTTATAACATGCTGCATGTTTTAACTCTTGGAGACCTAGGAGATAGCTTTTCATTTAAATCCAAGTCTGATTCCAGCTGATGATCCTCTTGACACTGGTTATTACAGCAACTAGAAAACTACTTTTCTTTTCTTTTCTTTTTTTTTTTTGTCTTTTACATGACCGGTAAGGGGATCACAACCCTTGGTGTGGTGTCGCCCGCACTGCGCTCAGCCAGTGAGTGCACCGGCCAGTCCTATATAGGATCCGAACCCGTGGCGGGAGCGTCGCTGCGCTCCCAGCCCCCACACTCTCCCACGGGGAGAGTGTGCCACGGGGCCGGCCCTAGAAAACTACTTTTCGAGATGGTGCTTTAAAGGATGCCATGATCAAGAGCAATGATTTAGTCAGAAAAAGCAACTGTTCTCTTCTTTATGGGGCAGAATTTGAGATTACTTAGACAAAAGGATTGGACATCACTATCTGGCTACCTCCAGCTTAAACTTTCATTGAACTAAAGCTTAAGATTGTCTGAAGCCAACTTCTGTGAAGTGATTCTTCTGGTAAATAGGCAGTTACCGAAGGACTTTGGATGTCACCAAGGCCCCTTTGTACACACCTGGTGGGGGTGAGGGACATGACTAATATGACTAATAGAATGTTTGAGAGTTAGTTAATGTTGGAACCATGTCTCACTCTCCACCTCTCCAGCTTTGAGATAGGGAGGGGGAGAGATTGGTCAATTCTAGGAAGTAATGTAGATTTTCCACTCTGATTTATAGACAAGGTGTAGGCTATTTTTTCCCAAGCCCCTGAAGAAGACTAATTAATGCTTTAAAGCTAGTAGAGTCGTCATAATGAAGCCCAGAGAGATGGTGTGGGCTGTTGGTCTGCCTGTGTTCTGTCTCAAATTCTCTTCTTTTCCCTGATCCTTTGCTGATTCTTCATTCTCTTAGGCCCTGATTAAGTGTCATCAAGACTCAGTCCTTGTTCTGGTCTCACATAGAGCTCATCTCTTTTCTTATTACATCATTCTTGGTTCTAAACTCACTTATGGAATTCTCCAAGTTGTCTATACTGTCCCTTCCAAATTGATATGTCTAAATTAGTCTTTCCTACCCAAATTTTCTTTAGCTATTATCCACTCAACACTAGAGCCTATTGACCTTCTTTATCCTGTATAGGCAGTTTTCTCTTTTCTATAATATGGTCTGGACCATCTTGTATTCTCAGAAACAGACAGATATTCATTGCACACCTGTAAGAAATATTTCCTGCTGCCTTATAGAAAGCTCAAACTTGACCTGATTTGAATAACCTCCTCTAATTGACAGCCAAATCCTTTTGCCACCTTATCACCCACTACCCTCCTTCAACAATTATTTGCATACCTACTATATGCCATGCATTATGAAAGATCTGAGGAATCACACCTAAGTCAGACATGGTCTCATTGTCATTGGGAGGAGGAGGATGAAGATAGACAAACAAGAAAATATCAGGTAGTGATTAAAGCTGAGAAGAAAATAAAACAGACCGATTGGGAAGACACTTAGATTCTTAGGTAGAGAAGGCTTTCAAGGTGATGTTTGAGCTGAGACTGAATGAAAAGGAGCCAACTATGCAGAGATTATGGGAGGAACAGCTTGCTCAAAGGCCCCAAGTAGGGATGAGCCTGGAATAGCTGATAACAAAAGCCAAGAGTCTAGAGCACAGTGAAGGAGCAAAGAGATGTTGGACATGAGGTGGGCTGGGGTCAGCTCACACAGAGCATCACCAGGAGTTTGAATTTTCTTCTGAGCTCAATGGGCTGCCAGGGGAAGGTTTTTAAGCAGGGGAGTTATGTGATCAGATTTTTCTCTGTAAAAGATTGCAAGGTTTCTGTGTAGAGAACGGATTGGAACAGGCAGTGGTGGAAGCAGGGTGACCAACTGGGAAAAAGTGTGGTGGCATGGGTCAAAGGTAATGGTGGCCTCGACTGGGGCAGAGGCAGTCTACCAAAGATTAGCAGTGGATCCCCCTTGAGGCTGTTCTGACCCACTGTGCTGGTGGGTTGGGTGTGGGAGGAAAGGGGCATCCTCCTGTCGCACCTGGTTTGGCTCTTCACCTTCCTGCGTGCATACTCTGTACAGAACCCCTTGGACACTGCCATGTGACAGTCTTCTATGTTTTCTCTCCAGCCTACCCTAGTTATCAAAGGACCAGTTCAAGCCAAACTGCCTTTACAAGGATTTCGCTATTGCTGCAGCCCAGGGCTGGTCCCCTCAGAGTTCCCCCAGAGCTGACATGGTGATGTTCGTGGAAGCTGACTCCAAGTCTGCTTTCTGTTCCACCGTGAGCCCTTTAAGGGCTTAGAGCCCAATGGCTTTAACACAGTAACCCACACACTGGGCACTGAAAATCTTCATAATTGTTCTACCTGCAGGTGCTTTACTTCTTCAGTCAGTATGCCTACCTTAGATGCTCCAGAAGAGAGGCTGAGAAAATTTAAGTACCGAGGCAAAGATGCATCTGTGAGTATGAAGCAGCCACCTGCTTGGCTCCATCAAGGACCAGAGCCGTAAAAAGCACATGGCTGAAATGCATCAAAACTGGGGTGGAGGGTGGGAGGGTGACACATAGAGCAAAATATTCCTTGAGATAAGTGCATCGGTGTTCACTAAATAATTCTTTCAACTTTTTGGTATGTTTGAAAATTTTATAATACAATACTAATGTTGGGGAGGACAGACATGCATGGACTTAGGAGCCAGGCAGCTGTGGACTCAAATCGAGGTTTCCATGTGATCTCAAAACTATGTAACTTCAGAGCTCCAGTTTCTTCATGTATAAGTGGGGCTGCTATTTACCTCTGAGGGACTGGATGGCAGCTCTAGGTGTAGGGTCTCTAGATGCTTAACTACAGCTGCTCTTGGCAAGGAGGCTTACCAAGGGGCTAAAAGGTTGGCATACAGGTATGGCCAATAAGCATGGCTTGCAGAAATAGGACTCAGAACTGGAAAGCCCAGACTGTTTTTCTTGTTGTTGGGCTGAGCACGAGGGCTGGGGGCAGGGAGTCTGCGCTGTGTGTGGATTCGAGCTCTCATTCAGCTTCTCTGGCCTCACAGCTCTCCGGCTCTAGCTCTGTGTCCTATATCTATGTATCTTCACCAGCATATCATATGAGGTTGGCTCCACTTTGGCAATCTGAAAGGCAGCTTAGGATGAGGCAAACACGTGGTCACAGTGTCCTGGCTAGGATGCTATCCAGAGCCGGGTCACTCTTCCAGTAACCTGCTCCAACAAGTGTAGCTGTCTGGTTTCTAAGACCACTGCAGATTAACAGAAGCCGATTAGAACCCTCTGTGTGGAGAACAGCAGGAAGGGCCAGGAGATGAGAAGGGAAAAGCCTAAGGTGCAAAACCTTCCACAGGGCAGACCCCCTCTATGATGGTTGACAGTATAGCTGGCTCAATAGGCTTCAAAGGTGTTCCTGACTTGCCATATAACACCACAACACCCCTATTTTTAAGTAAGAATGAAATAGCTTTTTAAAGGAACCCGAAGTATCTAATATACAGTAATTTCCTTATGATTACTACTTAAAATTCTTCAACCTAAACTCATCTATCCAGAAAGTTTAGGTCATTTCCCCGGGACTCTCAATGTTATAAAGTCTGTGAGTTGTCTAATATGAGGAGGGGGGAAAAAAAAAATATATATATATATAAAGATGACCGGTAAGGGGATCTTAACCCTTGACTTGGTTGTTGTCAGCACCACACTCTCCCAAGTGAGCCAACCGGCCATCCCTATATGGGATCCGAACCCGTGGCCTTGGTGTTATCAGCACCACACTCTCCCAAGTGAGCCACGGGCTGGCCCAGAGAAAATATTTTAAAAAAATTTTAATCTCTCTGAGTCTGTTTGAGTCAAATTTCTGTGACTGCATCATACTTGAATGGCATACAGACTAATTTCACTAGCAGTGGAAATGTTCAGGGTGTCCAGGGTTTGGGAAGTCCCCTAATAGTCCCTAGCCCTGTCTGTCTGGCACCACTGGAAGGCCCAGGCCATCCAGGAAGCAGCTATACTCTCCAGGAACTGGTCAGCATCAATGAAGATGTGCTCAGACTCACGGCAGTGGGATGCTTTGCTAAGTTGTCTTTGCAGTGGAGAATCCTGGCCTGTCGAGGATGTGCATGATCTTCCTTTATATTAGGAAGAGTGAATAATTTTCTAGATGTCGTGTGGTAGGAGAAAGCAGAGGAGGTAAACGGAGCTGAGACAACTTACTAAATGTGATCTTAAGTCTTCCAGACTATTGCATCTGTAAAAATGAAATCAGATGCTTTGAAACAGGTTCAAAAGTCTAAACACAGTGACATCCCGGCTCCCTGGGTCTACGTGCTCCAGTTCTTTCTTTTCCTCACTAGGTGAGGCGGCAACAGCGGATGGCAGTCAGCCTGGAGCTCCGGAAGGCCAAGAAAGATGAACAGGCCTTAAAGAGAAGGAACATCACAGATTTCTCCCCTGACCAAGCTTCTGAAAAACCAGCCAAAGAGGTGCGTCAGAACATAGTGTTTAGAGCAGTTGTGTGCAAAAATACATCCTTAGAAAGTTTCTCTGGCTTGAAAATGTTTAACAGAGTCAGAACTTGCAACTCTAACTTAGGGTCTTTAAAGAAAGGAGTGAAGAGGTCATGGTTTGAGCCGAACTGCCTTTGTCAAAAGGCTACGTGTCCCTCTTGTGGCTGGGAGTCTGTGAGATCTACATTCTAATGGGGGATGGAGAAAGTTGAAAATTTAATTGAAAATTCACTTGCTTCCCCTAACTGAGGAAATGAGTTTGTGAAGGTTATTTCTCAGAGCCATCTAGTCCCTAGATATGTAAAGTCTTTCCTAAGACTTAAATGCTTTCCTCCGCCTTCCATTCTTCATCTACTCTGACCTCACTAAGTGCAAATCCTGAGTTGACTTCAGGGCCACTTCTGTTTTTGTGAATCCTTTCCTTCTCAGAACTTCAGTAATGTTGTATCTACATGTCTTCTGTGCCACACCACTGTCTATGTCCTACCTTAACTATCCATGTGTGTCCTTTGCACCCTGCTAGGCTTAGGGCTCTTATAGGACAGATATCAGTTCAATTTTGCCAAGTAGATCAAATGAAATGGGTACAATCATTCTCTGGATCACCATAGGGATCTGAACTGTACCTGTAGTGAGCTTCATCTGTCTAGAGTTATCGCTAGGATTCCCCCAGCCAAGGAAGGTATGAAATAATATGATGAGAAAAGCTGTTTTCCTTTTTATCCTATGTTAGCATGTTCTCTTTAAAAAGTTAACATAATTCGGGGGCCGGCCCGTGGCTCACTCGGGAGAGTGCGGTGCCGATAACACCAAGGCCACGGGTTCGGATCCCATATAGGGACGGCCGGTTCGCGCACGGGGTGAGCGTGGTGCTGACAACACCAAGTCAAGGGTTAAGATCCCCTTACCGGTCATCTTTAAAAAAAATAAAAATTAAAAAAAAAATTAAAAAAAAAATTAAAAAAAAAAAAAAAAGTTAACATAATTCAGGGGCCGGCCCGTGGCTCACTCGGGAGAGTGCGGTGCCGATAACACCAAGGCCACGGGTTCGGATCCCATATAGGGACGGCCGGTTCGCGCACGGGGTGAGCGTGGTGCTGACAACACCAAGTCAAGGGTTAAGATCCCCTTACCGGTCATCTTTAAAAAAAATAAAAATTAAAAAAAAAATTAAAAAAAAAAAAAAAAGTTAACATAATTCACATACCTCAAAACTCCCCCTTTTAAAGCATATAATCAGTGGTTTCTAGTATACTCACAAGGTCATGCAACCATTACCACTAGCTAACTCCAGAAAATATTCATCCCCTCAAATAGAAAAACTATACCCACTAAGTGGTCACTCTCCATTCCTCATTCCCTGCATGGTCTGTGAAACATTAGTTTACTCTGTCTCCATGGATTTACCTGTTCTTGACATTTCATATAAATAGAATCATATAGTATGTGACCTTTTGTGTTTAGCTTCTTTCATACAGCATGGTGTTTTTAAGATTCATCCATGTTGAAGCATGTATCAGTGCTTCATTCCTTTTTTATGGCTGAATAATATTCCATTGTATGGATATACCATATATTTTTTTTTATCCATTCATTAGTTGGTAGACATTTGGTTTTATACTTTTTGGTTATTATGATTAATCTGCTATTAATGTATGTCTACACAAAAACTTGTACACAAATGTTTTCAATTGCATTGGCAGTACATCTAGGAGTAGAATTTCTGGGTTATATACTAACTCTGTGTTTAACTCTTGGTGGTAGGCTGAATAATGCCCCACCCCTCAAATATCTACATCTCCTAATCCTCAGAACCTGTGAATGTTACCTTATGACAAAAGGGACTTTGCATATGTGATAAAGTAAGGATGTTAAGCTGGGGGGATTATCCTGGATTATCCGGGTGAGCCCAACATAATTGCAACAGTTATTATAAGAGGGACGAAGGAGGAGTTGGAACAGAAAGTGATGTGATGATGAAGGAGAAATTAGCGTGATGTGCTTTGAAGATGAAGAGAGGGGCCACAAGCCAAGGAATACAGGTGACCGCACAAGAAGCTGAAAAATGCAAGGAAATTGATTCTGCTGTCAGACCCTCCAGGAGAAATCAGCTCTGCTGACATCTTGACTTTAGTCCAGTGAAACTGACTATGACCTTCTGACTTTCTGAACTGTAAGAGAGAAAGTTTGTGTTGTCTTAAGCCACTAAAATTTTTGGTAATTTTTACAGCAGCAATAGAATGCACTGCAAAACTGTTTTCCAAAGTGGTCGCACCATTGTACATTTGGACATTCTTAACTATATTTGTTATTGCCCATTTTTAAAAAGAATAGCCATTAGTGGGTGCAAAGGGCTATGTTGTAATTTTGATATATTTTCCTAGTGACTAATGATGATGAGCATCTTATGTGCTTATGGGCTATTTGTATATCTTTGGAGAAATGTCTATTCAAACCCTTTGTGCCTTTGACTTTTTACTGAGTTGTAAGAGTTCTTTATATATTCTGGATACTAGACTCTTACCAGATATATGATTTGCAAATATTTTCTCCTGTTTTGTGGGTTGTCTTTTCACTTTCTTGATAGTGTCCTTTGAAGCACAAAAGTTTTAAATTTTTTTTTGGGGGGGGTTCAACGTTGAGATATATTGATCAAATCAATATTACTAGCATATAATGTTTCAAATTGTACCTATTCTTTATGCCCCTATCCAATCTCTCCCCATCCCCATCTCCCTCCCCACCTTTAATTACCCTAGATTTCTTCTCTCCTTCTGAAAGAGTGATGGTTAGTCTGTTGATTTATTGCCTAGATCTGTCCAATGCTGACAGGTGTGATCAGGTCCCCCAGTATTATCATAGAGCAGATGCTTCTTCTGTCACTCTGGAATAGGCTTTGTAGAGAGAGACATCCTCTTCTTTTCTTTGGTCTCTTCTGGTGACTCTCCTTGTGTCAGTGCACTCCAGTGGCTGGCGGACCATCTGCATGATGGTTGTGACGTCTAGCCACTTTCATGGCAGCCATGGTTATTGTGGTGGCTGTGGTGGGCCACCCACATGGAGGTGTTATTTTTGACATGCTCCTTGGCACTGTCAGTGTGTCTGGTTGTGGGAGGGGTCTGGTCCCTGGCTCTATACCTCGGGTCCCATGGTGGACCCCAAAATGCTGGCAGTATGCCTGGTTGTGGGGAGGGGTGTCCAGTCCTGGCTCCATACCTCAGGATCTTGGGCGGCCCCTGAGGCGCTGGTGGTGTGCTTGGGCAGGAACTAATTTTTTTCTTTTCTTACTTCTAAAGTGGGGAACTTCCTGTTGGGACCAGTACTTGAGATGTGTGGTTGAGCTAAATTGCTACTTTGCTGCTGATTCCCTAGGGAAGGCTTTTTGTGCAGAACAGGTTATAATGGTTGACTTTATAGGTACTTCCAGCTCTCCAGAGACCCAGTGCACCTGGGTTGTATAGAAACTCTGATCTGGGACTGAGTCTTTTCATTAAATTACACCCCATGCAATTCTATATTCCTGACCAGTCTCCTCTGAGTGGTCCTTCACTGGTTGGGGTGCCCGGTCAGCTGTCCTTGCTATGCCTCCATGTTCCCCCAGTGGGCCCATTTCCCCCACTGCCCATGCTGCATAAACTTCCCATGGGACGGGCCCTGTGCTGGTCCCTTGCAATGACTCACTTGCCTCTGAGTGGCTCCTTTTTTTCAGTTGTTGTGGTTCCTCACTCCTATGCAGGTACACAGGAACCTTATAGTGGTCTTGCTGGCCTGGGGGCCACCAAGGCCCTCTTCTCCCCTGCTGCCTCCAAGTAACTCCATCTGAAGGGCACAGCTGCAGCTTTTGCCAGCTTCTTCTCTGTGCACTCAGCAGCTCCAGCCTTAAAGTGGCCATGTCACAAAATGGTTGGAGTGTTTTTTTCTTTCTCTGATTGTGGCTTCTCCCACCTTCATGCATTCTGCAGGTCTCTCCTCCTCTTTCCCTGAGCTCTAGCAGCCTCAGCTTGGCTATTGTTGCTTTTTTAGAGCTGTAAATTGGTTGATTTGTGGGAGAGTGATGCAGGGTCTGTCTATTCCACCATCTTGACTGGAAGCCCAAAAGTTTTTAATTTTGATGAAGTTGCCTTTATCTCTTTTTTCTTTGGTAGTTTGTGCTTTATGTATCATATTTAAGAATTCACTGCCTAATCCAAGGCCAGAATGACTTATGTCTATGTTTCCTTCTAAGAGTTTTATAGTCGTAAAGCTTAGTTTATGTCTTTGATCCATTTTGAATTAATTTTTATAAATGGTGTGAGTAGAAGTCCAACTTCATTCTTTTGCACTTGATATCCAGTTGTCCCAGCACCATTTTTTGAAAAGGCTGTTCTCTACCTATTGAATGGTCTTTGAACCCTTGTCAGATAAATTGACCATAAATGTGAGGGTTTATTTGTGGGCTCTAAATTCTCTTCCATTGATCTATATGTTTATTTTTATGCCAGTGCAACAGAGACTTGACTACTGTAGCTTGTAATAACTTTTGAAATTGGGAAGTGTGCATTCTCCAACTTTGTTTTTCTTTTTCAAGATTATTTTTGCTATTCTGAATTCCTTGTATTTCTATATGAATTTTAGAATCAACTTGTTAATTTCTTCAATAAAGGCAGCTCAGATTTTGAAGATTGCACTGAATCTGCAGAGTAATTTGTGGAGTATTGCCATCTTAACGATGTTAAGTCTTCCAATTCATGAACATAGGATGTCTTTCCATTAATTTAGGTCATCTTTAATTTTTAAAATAGTTTTGAGCATATAAGCATTGTAATTCTTTTGTTAAATTTATTCCCAAGTATTTTGTTCTTTTTGATACTATTTTATAAATTGTTTTATTGATTTTGATTTTTGGATTGTTCATTACTAGTGTATAGAAATACAATTGATTTTTGTATATTGGTCCTGCAGCCTAGCTGAACTTTATTAGAACTAAATATTTTTGTGTGATATATAGGATTTTCTATATACAAAATCATGTCATTTGTGAATAGAGATACTTTGACTTCTTTTCCAATCTGGATGAACTTTATTTTTTTCTTGCCTAATTAACCTTTCTAGAACTTCCAATACTATGTTGAACAGAAGTGGCAAGAGCAGATATCCTTGTCTTTTTCCTGATCTTAGGGGAAAGTTTTCAGTCTTTAACCATTAAGTACGATGCTAGCTGTGGGATTTTTGTAGATGTCTCTATCAGGATAAGAAAATCCTCTTCCTAGTATGTTGAATGTTTTTATCATGGAAGGGTGTTGGATTTTTGTCAGATGCTTTTTCTGCATCTATTAAGATGATCATGTGGGCTTTTTCCCTTTATTATCTTAATATGAAGCACTACATTGATTTTTTTCATTTTTAACCACCCTTGCATTCCTGAGTTAAATCCCCATTGGTCATGATGACCAATATGTTGACCATATGTTTCATATGTCGATGCACTTAGTTTCCTAGTATTTTATTGAGGATTTTTGCATCTGTACTTCTAAGAAATATTGGTATGTACTTTTCTAGTAATGTCTTTGTCTGATTTGGTATCAAGGTAATACTGGCCTCAAAGAATTAGAAAGTTTCCTCATCTATATCTTTTGGAGGAGTTAAGATTGGTGTTAATTTTTATAAATGTTTGGAAAAATTCACCTGAAGCATCTGGACCTAGACATCTCTTTGTGGGATGTTTTTTGATTACTAATTCAGCATCTTTACTTGTTATAGGTCTATTCAGATTTTCTATTTCTTCTTGAGTCACTTTTGGTGGTTGTGCATTTCTAGGAATTCTATTTCATCTAGATCATCTAATTTGTTGTCATACATTGGCTCATATTTCCATTTTTTATTTCTGTAAGCTCAGTGGTATTGCCTCACTTTTCTAATGTTAATAATTTGAGTATTTAAAAAATCTTGGTAAGAATTTGAGTCCTCTCTTTTTCTCTCTTGGTAAGTTTAGCTAAAGGTTTGTCATATTTGTTGATCTTTTTCAAGAACCAACTTTTGGTTTCATTGATTTTTTTCCCCCCTCTATTTTCTTATTTTCTGTTTCTAGTCTTTATTTCCTTTCTCCTGCTTGCTTTGGACTTAGTTTGTATTTTTTTCTAGGTTTTAAAGATGTAAAGTTGGATTATAAACTTGAGATCTATCTTCAATTATAACATATGCACTGGTAGCTACACATTTCCTTCTAAGCCCTCCTGTAGGTACATCCCATTACTTTTTAGGCATTACAGTGTTTTCATTTTATTCAGCTTAAAGTATGTTATAATTTCCCCTGTGCTTTCTTCCTTGACCCATTGGTTATCTAGGAGTGTCATATTTAATTTCCTCATGTTTGTGAATTTCCTAAATCTTCTTCTCTTGTTGGTTTCTAATTTCATTTCACTGTGGTTGGAGAACACACTTTGCATTATTTTAGTCCTTTTAAATTTGAGACATATTTTATGGCCCATAGACATGAGAGAATGTTTCATGTCCCTTGAAAAGAATATGTATTCTGCTGTTGTTCTTTGGTGTAGATCTCTATTCAGTTTGGTTGATTTGCAATGTTATTCAAATCTTCTGTTCTCTTTTTAATGTTCTAATTGGTCTGTCCATTATTGAGTGTGGGATTTTAAGTCTCCAGCAGTTATTGTTGAATTTTCTATTTCTCCCTTAAATTCTGCCAGTTTTTGCTGCATGCATTTTTGGGCTCTATTGTTAGATGCATACATGTTTATAATTGCTTTGCCTTTTTGATGGATGGATTGACATTTTTACTGTTACAAAATGTCCTTTATCTCTAGTAATTTTTGTCTTACTGTCTATTTTGTCTAATATTAGTATACCTACTCCAGCTCTTTTGGTTACTGTTTGAATGGTATATTGTTTTCAGTTCTTTCATTTTCAGTTTATTTGTATTTTTGAATCTAAACTGTGTCTCTTGTAGGGAGCATATAGTTGGATCATGTTTTTCTTTTAAATCCATTCTACCAATCTCTGCCTTTTATTGGGAGTGTTTAAGCCATTTACATTTAATATAATTACTAATTAGGTAGATTTTTACATCTGCCATTTTGCTATTTGTTTTCTTTAAGTCTTACAGTCTTTTCCCCCTTTGTTCCACCTTTCTTTGTGCTAAATGGATACTTTTTAGTTTAATATTTAAATTTCTCTGTTTCTTTTACTATTTTTTAAAAATTACTTTCTTAGTGTTTGCTCTGGGGATAATTAACATCTTGACTTATAGCAATCTATTTTGGAGTAATACTAACTTAATTTCAATAGTATACGAAATTTTGCTGCTATATAGCTTTATTCTCCTCCCTCCTTATTGTCTATAAGTTACATCTTTATACATTGTGTGTTCATCTGCATTGATTAATAATTATTGCTTTTTATGGTTGTCTCTTTAAATCAGATAGGAAAAAGAGTTAAAAATTTTATGAAATCTATACTGTCTTTTTTATTCACCTGTATAATTACCTTTACTTGTGTTCTTTATTTCTTTGTGTAGATTCGAGTTATTGTCTACTTTCTAGTACCTGAAAGAATCCCTTTAGTATTTCCTGTAGAGGGGGTTTGCTAGTGATGGATTCTGTCTTTGTTTATCTGAAAATGTTTTAATATCTTTTTCATTTTATCATAGTTTACTAAATAGAGAATTCTTGATTGACAGTCTTTTCTCCTTCAGGATTTTGAATATGTTATCCCACTGCTTTTTGGCGATCACAGTCTCTGAGAAATCAGTTGCTAATCTTATTAAGGCCTTGTACATGATGAGTTGTTTTTCTTTTGTGGGTTTCAAGATTCTGTTTTTGGCTTTCAACAGTTTGGTTATGATGTATCTAGATGTGAGTCTGCTAGAATTGATTCTGTTTGGAGTTGAGTAAGCTTCTCAGATGTGTAAAACAATTTTTTTTCATCAAATTTGGTAAGTTTTTGGCCATTCTTTTTTTAACATTTACTTCTACATATTTGTGTGATACAGTGTGTTTTTTCAATACATCCATATCTGCACAATGATTCACTTAGGGTAGGTAGCGTTGTTTTGTACTCATTAGTCCATCCCTTTTCTTCTCTCTCTCCCTCTTCCCTCCCAGCCTCAGGTAACCATTATTCTACTCTCTACTTTTATGATAACCACTTTTTTTTTTACTCCACATGAGTGAGATCATGTGGTGTTTGTCTTTCTGTGCCTGACTTCACTTAACATGATGGTTTCCAGTTCCATCTGTGTTACTGCAAATGATAGGATATCATTTCTTTTTGTGGCTGAGTAGTAATCCATTGCGTATATATACCACTGTTTTCTTAACCATTCATCTGTTGATGGGCATTTAAGTTGATTCCATCTCTTGGCTATTGTGAATAGTGTTGCAATGAACATGGAAGTGCAGGTGTCTTTTTGATATATTGATTTCATGTCCTTTGGGTATATACCCAGTAGTGGGATAGCTGGGTCATAAGGTAGATCTATTTTTAGTTCTCTGAGGAACTGCCATACTGTTTTCCACAATGGTTGTACCAATTTACATTCTCATCAACAATGTAGGAGGGTTCTTTTTTCTCCACATCCTCACCAGCATTTGTTCTTTTCTATCTTGTCAATAATAGCCATTCTAACTGGGCTGAGATGATATCTCATTTGGTTTTAATTTGCATTTCCCTGATGATTAATGATCTTTTCCATTTTTTCATGTGCTTGTTGGCCATTTGTGTTTCTTCTCAGAAATTTCTATTAAGGTCTTTGGTCCATTTTTCAGTTTATTTGTTTTTTTACTGTTGAATTGTTTGAGTTCCTTATATACTCTGGATAATAGCCCCATGTCTGATGTGTGGTTGGCAAATATTATCTTGCATTCTGTAGGTTGTCTCTTCACTTTGTTGACAGTGTCCCTTTCTGTGCAGAAGCTTTTTAATTTGATGTAGTCCCATTTGTGTATTTTTGCTTTAGTTGCCTGTGCCTTTGTGGTCTCACTCAAAAAAGTGCTGCCAAAAGAAGGAAAAATAGTGCTGTCCAATCCCATTTTGTGTAGCATTTCCACTATGTTTTTTTCTAGTAGTTTCATAGTTTGGGGTCTTAAATTTAGGTCTTTAATCCAGTTTGAGTAGATTTTTTTTGTATGGTGAGAGATAGGGGCCTAGTTTCAATCTTCCGCATGTGGATATCCAGTTTTCTCAGCATAATTTATTGAAGAGACTGTCCTTTCCCCACTGGATATTCTTGGGACCTTTGTTGAAAATTAATTGGCTTAAGTATGTGGGTTTATTTCTGGGTTCTCTATTCTGTTCCATTGGTCTGTCTATTTTTATGCTAGTACCATGCTGTTTTGGTTACTATAGCTTTATAGTATAGTTTGAAGTCAGAGAGTGTGATGCCTCCAACTTTGTTATTTTTGTTCAAGATTGCTTTAGCAATGCAGAGTCTTTTGTGGTTCCATACAAATTTTAAGATCATTTTTTCTATTTCTGTCATTGTATTGAATGTGTAGCTTGCTTTGGTTAATACGGACATTTTGATGTTAATTTTTTCAACCCAAGAATATGGACTATCTTCCCATTTATTTGTGTCATCTTCAATTTTTTTCACTAGTGTTTTACAGTCCTCTTTGTAGAAGTCTTTCACCTTCTTTGTTAAATTTACTCCTAGGTATTTCAATTTTTTTGTAGCTATTGTGAATGGGATTACTTTCTTGATTTCTTCAGCTATTTCATTGTTGGCATATAGGAAGGCTGTTAATTTTTGTGTGTTGGTTTTGCATCCTGCCACTATCCTGGATTCATTTATTAGTTCTAGTAATGTTTTGGTGGAGTCTTTTGGGTTTTCTATGCATACAATCATATCATCTACAAATAGGGATAGTTTGACTTCATCCTTTCCAATTTGGATGCCCCTTATTGCTTTCCCATGCCTTAATGCACTGGCTAGAACTTCCAAGACAATGTTGAATAAGACTGGGGAAAGTGGGCATCCTTGTCTTGTTCCAGATCTTAGAGAAAAAGCCTCCAGTTTTTGTCCGTTTGGTATGATATTAGCTGCAGGTTTGTTGTATATGGCCTTTTATGTGTTGAGGAACATTCCTTCTATACATAATTTGTGTATTCTTTTCATAAAGTGGTGTTAGACTTTATCAAATGCTTTTTCTAGATCTATTAAAATGATCATATGGTTTTTTATCTTCATTCTGTTAATGTGGTGTAACACATTGATTTGCATATGTTGAACCATCCTTACATCCCTGGGATGAATCCCACTTGATCATGGTACATAATCTTTTTAGTGTGTTGTTGGATTCTGTTTACTAGTATTTTATTGAGGATCGTTGCATCTATGTTCAATATGGATACTAGTCTGGAGTTTTTCTTTTTTTTCTTTTTTGGTATGAGGTTAATGATAGCCTCATAGAATGAGTTTTGAAGTATTCCCATGTCTTCAATTGTTTTGGAAAAGTTTGAGAAGAATTGGTATTTGTGAAGAGAATAGAATAGTTTAGTCAGGTCCCCTCACCTCAGGTCTGGTTGGGAGTGGTGCAGCACATTCCTAGTAAACAAGTTGTGAGGGGGTAGAGTTAGTGCACATGCACACCCATGTATTTTTTTAGTTTGTTGGTATTGTGTGTTCTGAAGTTTGTGAAGAAGCAGCTGGCCAGCAGAGAGCTCATGTCTAAAAATAGAATATGTTTACTTTGCTGGCAGCTGCTCAGTTTTTCTTTGGGCTTTGCCCATAGCAGTTGAGTTTCTGAGTTTCTCTTTAGACTGCCTAGCTCTTAGATGTGTGTGTGCTGAATAAAGATTATTATTCCTTCAACCAAGGCTCCAAGGACCTTTTTGCTGTTACCTAGCATGTAGACCTGCACGCAAAGGGTTTGTGACCCACTCTGGACAAAGGGCTTGAGGGGTCTGTGAGCTCCAGACCCAGCCCTAGCTCTACAGTATTAGTTCTTCTTTAAGTGTTTGGTAGAATTTGGCAGTGAAGCCATCTGGTCCTGGGGTTTTCTTTCTTGGGAGACTTTATTACCACTTCAATCTCATTACTTGTTATTGGTCTGTTTAGGTCTTCTAGTTCTTCATGATTCAACCTTGGTAAGTTGTATGCATTCAGAAATTTATCCATTTCTTCTATGTTTTCCAGTTTGTTCACATGTAGTTGTTCATAGTAGTCTCTTATCCTTTCTATTTCTGTGGTATCAATCTCCTTTTTCATTTCTGATTTTATTTATTTGTGTCTTCTCTTTTATTTCATTAGTCTGGATAAAGGTTTATCAATTTGTGTTTATCTTTTCAATTTTGGGTTTGGTTTGTTATTGTTTTTACAGCTCCTTGAGGTGTAATGTAAGGTTGCTTATTTGAAGTCTTTTTTGATATAGGTATTTATTGCTATAAACTTCTTAGAATTGCTCTTGCTGTATTCCATAGATTCTGATGTGTTGTTTTTATTTTCATTTGTCTCCAGGAATTTTAAAATTTCTTTTTGATTTCTTCTTTGACCTATTTGTTGTTTAGGAGCATGTTGTTTAATTTCCATGTATTAGTAGAGTTTCTAGTGTCCCTTTTATTGTGGATTTCTAGTTTTATTCTGTTGTGATTGGACAAGGTAGTTGACATGATTTCAATTTTTTAAAACTTGTTGAGACCAGTTTTGTGACCTAGCATATGGCCTGTTCTAGAGAATGTTCTATGTGCTGCTGAGAAGAATGTGCATTCTGCAGCTGATGGATGAAATGTTCTACATGTATCTGTTAGGTCCAATCAGCCTAGAATAGAGAATAATTCTGATGTTTCCTGGTTAGTCTTCTGTCTGATCTGTACTTTACCAAAAGTGGGTTGTTAAAGTCCCCAACTATTATTGTGTTGGAGTCTATTTCTCCTATTAGATCTAATAGTAATTGCTTTATATAACTGGATACTTCAGAGTTGGGTGCATATGGTTAGAATTGTTATATCTTCTTGTTGAATTGATCACTTTATCATTACATAATGACCTTCCTTTTTTTTTTTTTTTTAACTTGGCTCGAAGTCTATTTAATGTCATAAGTATAGATACTCCTGCTCATTCTTGGTTTCTTTCCATTTGCATAAAATATCTTTTTCCATCCCTTTACTTTCAACTGGTCTGTCTTTATAGGTGAGTTTCTTGTAGGCAGCATATTCCTGGTTCTTATTTTATAATCCTTTGAGCTACTCTGTCTTTTAACTGGTGCATTTAATGCATTTACATTTAGAGTTATTATTAACATTATAGGAATTTGTTATTGCCATCTTGTTCACTTTTTCTTGTTTTTGTTGATCGTGTTTTGCTTTTTTCCAACCTTACTGTCTTCCTTTGTGATCGAGTGGATTTCTCCAGCTGTGTAATTTGATTTCCCACTATTTTTAACATGTCTCTTATAAGTTTTTGTCATGGTTACAATGAGGCCTACAAAAAGATGTTATAACTATAACAGATTATTTTAGACTAATAACAACTTAATTTTGATATCTAAGAAAAAAAAGCCAACTCTATGCGTTAGCATCATTCCCCTCTACTTTTTGGCAGTTTGTTGTTTCAAGTTACATCTTTTATATTGCCTATCTCTAATACAGTTGTTATATATGTTAGTGTCTTGTTAAGTTTGTCCTTTAGTCTTTATACTAAGGATGTAAGCAGTTTATTCACCCATATGGCATTGGAGTATTCTGAAGTTATCTGTGAACTTACATCACTAATGAATTATGTCTTTTTTTTTTTCTTTACCTTCCTCAGACTGGATAATTTCAATTGACCTATCTTCAACTTCACTTATTCTTTATTTTTTATGCTCATATCTGCTGTTCAGCCCCTTTAGTGAATTTTTCATTTCAGTTATGTACTGTTCAATTCAGTTTGGCTCATTTTAATAATTTATCTCTTCATCGATATTCTCTATCTGGTGAGACATTATTCTCATAGAACTTTCCTTTAGCTCTTTAGACACTGTTTCCTTTAGTTCTTTGAACATATTTAAAGTCTTTGTCTAGTAAATACAACTTCTGGGCTCTTCAGCAACCATTTTTTAGTGATTTTTTTTCATGTATATGTGTCATATTTTCTTGTTTCTTTGCATGTCTCATAACTTCTTTGTCAAAAACTAGTCATTTAAAATAATATAATATGGCAACATTGGATATCAGATTCCCCCTTGCCCCAGGATCTGTGGTTGTTGCTGGACAACAGTTTGTTTAGTGATTTCTAAACTAATTCTGTGAAATCTGTATTCTTTGTCATTTGTAGTGCATGGCCACTGAAATCTCTGCTCAGTTTGCTTGGTTGTCAGCTAATGTTTGGACAGAGATTTACTCCAGAGATTTAGAAACAAAAGAAAAAAAAAGCACCCAATTTTTACCAAGAAACTCTGTGTGCATGTTGGGGTGTGCCTTCAACACTCAGCCAGGTAGCTGACAATGTTAAGCCTCCACTTTCTGCTTGCACAGAACTTCAAGGTCGGCCAGAGATGAGAGCTCAGGGTTTTCTCAGCATTTTTTGTGATCATATGCACAACCCAATACATGCACATGGCCTTCTAGAGTCTCAGGAATATGTCAGAGCTTTCAAAGACCCAATAAACATCTCTCATTCCCCAGCTTTTCCTTTTATGTTTTTTGGTTAGCCGATTGTTTGCTCCATCTGTTAGCCAACCTTTCAGGTAGCTTGAAATTAAACAACTTCCTTTAATTGTTTTCAACAAATAATACTATGGAAAAGACTTTCCACATTGAGTGAGCCCTGAGTTAAATAAAATAAAGTCTTACAAGTAGGGTCTTCCAGTGAACTATCAGACAGGTCAAATGATGATAATTCTGGGAATGAGGCTTTAAAGAAGATCCAGCCCACTCTGCTTCTTCTAGTGGCTGCTAGGCTGTTGATTTCTCACAATGATTGTGGACTATTGGTTTTTAAGGCTACTGGAGCTGGGGGTGGGTGGGAATAGAGCAAATCAAAATGCCACAAAGCTCAATATTCATACAGAGATTCAGTTGTTTTTCTTGGAATAAACACTTCCCAGCTTGTACAAAACAAATTGCTACAAGCTTTTGGTCAATTTCTACAGTTCTGAAAAAGTTTTCTCATTTCTTTTATGGAGGAGAGAATTTTTGGAGGCCCATACTCTGCCATTTTTCTGATCTTCAGTAGCATGTTCTTACTGCATGGGATAAAAAGGTGCTGGGAATCCAAGTGATGATAGGTATTAATTACTCCTTCCCCAGGTATGGAGAATGTCCCACAGGTTTGGGAGACCTATGAACCACCAAATGTTAGAATGCAAAACAGACCATCCTGTTCAAGCCAGCCTGTTCTAATCAGGTGGATGGCTAGACTAGGTGATGTTTACTGTTCTTTTTGGTGGAGACTCTGACCTGAATGTGTCTCTCCTTACAGATTAGCCTCACTCTGGCTGAAATAATCGAAGGTATGAATGGCTCAGATCCAGTCCTACGTTTCCAGGCCACCCAGGCAGTCAGGTATTGCCAAATAGACTTCTGTTTGCAGATTCATAGCTAGAAATGAGCTCCAGTGGTCTATTTGGTTCTTGGCATTGGCAAAATGCCCATAAAATCCAAGAAAAAGCCAGTCCATCCAAATGTGAGACTAAATTGCTATTCTACTCTGTCCTTGAGGGCAACTTAAAAGATGCAATGTGTTGTCAGAGATGAATTGCTTAATTTACATTGGCCTCTGCAGGAATTTCAGCTCGTAGATAATACCTGAAGGGGAAAATGTTTATCACTGCAAAGTTCTATAGGCTGAACTCTAGGATATTAACTAGCTCTGTCCCAGCTGTTTGTCTTATCTGATAGTTAAGGAATGCCAAAAACATTTATAAAGGAGGTTCATAATATCTCCCTCACATGACTTCTCCCCCCTCTCTTTTTCATTGCACAGGAAAATGCTATCCCGGGAAAGGAATCCCCCTCTAAAATTGATTGTTGAAGCAGGGCTCATTCCTAAGCTGGTAGAGTTCCTGAAATCATCACTTTACCCTTGCTTGCAGTTAGAGGCAGCCTGGGCTCTGACCAACATTGCTTCAGGGACTTCAGAGCAGACCCGAGCTGTTGTGGAAGGGGGAGCCATCCAGCCTTTGATTGAGCTCCTGTCTTCCCCCAGTGTGACTGTGTGTGAACAGGCGGTGTGGGCTCTTGGAAATATAGCTGGTAAGACTCTCCCCTTGGTGGGCCAGGCATGCGGCATGCTATGGGAGTTCTTTGGGAGGTATGGTATACTCGGTATTCTGGAATCCCTCCCAGTATAAATACCTAGAAGTGCTGGGAAAGGTACAATGAGCTATTTCAAAATTCAGAGTCACGTGTAGGGGCCAAAAATCAAAGCTGAAACCAGATGATGCAGCGCATACTGAAGCCACAGGCTGTCTAGGTTTTTATAGCCTCAGGTATTGATGGCTTCAGGGACAAAAGACAAGTCTTTGGCTTGTGAAGTGTGGGGGTTTATGCAGAACTTTACATAACCCAGGACACTGAAAGGACTTTACCTCCAGTGAAAGTTTCTAAGGGAACATACCAAAAAAATGTCTCTTTAGCTTAGAGTAAGAGGTCTTCCCTGAAAATGCAATTCTAAGAATCATGGATTTGGACTTAAGCTATATTCTCTGCATGGTCTGGGAAGGCCCAAGCTCTGGGGTATTAGTTCTGCAGGGTTGGAAGCCCCAGAATTCCCAGTTGAAAAAATATCCAAATGCTCAGGGAGGTTGAGGGTGGGGGAGATGAGGAAGGAGGACTCAATTGGGTTCCTCAGGATTTTGACAAATTAAAATCAGCCAAATATTAGCAATTTCAAGTTCAGAGAAGCAACAACCCACCATGAGTGAGTTAGCAGAAACCAGCAGTATGATTAGACCTCTAAGGACTTTAGATAGTGGAATTAGCTAACAGAACATAAAATAACTACTTTAAAATGCTTGCAGAAGTAAAGCTTGTGTTACAGAGATGTTGTCTCCCATTTTGTTTTCTTCAGTAGGGAACAGGCAAAACTGGGTGGTATCATGTGACTTATGCCTTGCTTTGATGGTTGAATATAAACTGAGACTTCTTGGGTCTAAAATTGATATTCTAGCCAAAGTAGGAGATGGGTGATTGTCAGCACCTATCAGTCCCCAGACTTTGTTCTGAGTTGCATTTGGAAGTTACTGCCCTGTACTAAAGTATTCTGGAAAGACAACTTGGTCTGCACTAGCCTCTTCCTTCTTGAGAACCATGCTGTGAAGCGCCACCAGCATTTACAGCATACCACCTGGGCCACGGTGGCTGGCCTTTCGGTGTCCACAGCCTCTGCTGATAGCAATTGCTGCTGTGTGGTGCCTGCTTTTCACATTGGACTGTCTACCCAACAGACACCTTGGAGACCCAGAATCTGATACATGGCTATACTGTCTACTTGCCAAACCCAGGAATGAGTCCCTTTACACAGACTTTTTAAAAGCTAGTCACCCACTTCAGGATTCTCTTTGTTCTCTTTTTCAATGTCATGCTCTGATCTATTTGTAGGTGACGGCCCAGAGTTCAGAGATGTTGTAATCTCAAGTAATGCCATACCACATCTGCTGGCCCTGATTTCATCAACCATACCAGTGAGTGTCTTAAATTAGAAAACCGAGTATTTCCAGATCAGTGCAGGATCATGTGGCTGCTGCCTGGCCCCTTATGACAGCATTTAAACAAACAAGGCCTAGAACTGAGTATCATTTTGGATAAAGATTGACCCAAATTTGTTTTTAGGGGCCAGTAGTGCTGAACTTTCTTTTGGGAACAGGGGAAGAGGTCCACTAATATTTTTTGAAGCTTACCATTCTGCAAAAGCAGATGACTAGATTTCCATTCAAGGGGCACAGACAGACTTAATGGCTCACTAGTTCTGTTCATAGGTAACAGGGTCTAGGCTTGAAGCTTAGAGTCAAAGTTGATTGATGTGGCAAAAAAAGAGGATTCCCTGATTTAGAAATTGGGTTCTAGGTTTGCCTCAAACTAAAATGAAGAGAAGCCAAGGCAATATGTGTGAAACCCTCAATATGGGAGAAAACCTGACATGGTTGAACGAGAGAAAGACTAGCCATACCCAAGGGAGTTTGCAGGGAGGGGGAAGTGTCAGATGGCAAATAGGGCAAAGGGCTTAGGCATCATCCTGGTGGCAGTGGGAAGCCTTTGGAAGATTCCAGGGCAGGAAGCAAAGTGTACTGATCTTTCAGAAAGACCCTTCTGGCTGCCTGCTGTAGGATTATAGCAGAAGGAGATGGGGAAGCAGGTAGGAGGTAGGCCTGGTATGCTACTATGCTAGTTGTGGAAGGGAGACAGAACGAAGCAAGAGTGCTCCCAGGCTTCAGGTCAGGTTGTTTGATGACTGTCCTCCTAGAGGAAAGGAGAAGATGGTGGGGAAAAAGGAGTCAGAGCTTTAGCTGTAGATGTTGAGGTGAGTTAGAAACACTGTTATGGCAGTGTCTGGTAGATGCATATGCCAGTCTAGATGATTGCGTGTGCATATGTCATCTGACTGGGCAAGATCAACTAGAGCAGGGCTCAGCAAATTTAACCTGGTCACCTGCTTGTTTTGTAAATAAAGTTTTTTGGAGCATAGCCATCATTTACATATTATCTGTGGCTGTTTTTTGGTGCTACAAGAGCAGAGTTAAGTAGTTGCAACAGAGACCATATGACCCACAGAGGCTGAAAATGTTCACTATCTGACCCTTTACAGAAAGTTTGCCAAACTCTGACCTAGAGTGTGAGGAGGGCCCGGGACCAAGTTGTATGGGCTCTGCCATTCAGAAATCAGGTAGAGCCTGCCAAGAAGACTAAGGAGAAATAGCCTATTCAGCAATAGAAAACCAGGATTAGTGGCACAGATGCCAAGAAGAGCTTTTTCAAAAGAGAATAGCTGGTTACTAACCACAGCTGAGAGGGGACAGTACATTTAGGCCTGAGAAGCAGCTGCTGGATTTGGTGACTTGGAAGGAGCTGATTTCCATCACTAACTACTGTACAAAAGAGGGGCAGAAACCAGGCTAGAGTGGCTTGAAGAACAAACAGGGAGCTGTGAGGGAGACAGTGAATACAGATGCCTCCTTGAGGATGGGCTGAAAAATAGAAGTGGGGTGATGGCTGGAGAGGTGCCAAGGGTTGGGGTTGAAGGTCCCAGAGCGTGTTTCTATATTGGTGGGAGTGATTCAGGGAGAGAGATGATCCTGGGGGCAAAAATCCCTAACGGCAAAAAGTGATGGGATCCAGAAGCAGGGTAGGAAGACTGATCCTTGAATAGAAGATCAGAAATATGGTTAAGGGTTGTCTGATTTGGTCACTTGGTTAAAGCGTGGTGCCAGTAATGCCAAGGTCAAGGGTTTGGATCCCTGTACCAGTCAGCCGTCAAAGAAAAAAATATATATGGTTAAGACATGGTGGTAAATTTACAGACTGTGGCAAGACCAAAGAACTCCTGCTTAATCTTTTTGTCAATGAAAAATATTAGGTCATCAATTGAGTAGACTGGGAAAGGACATTTTGAAGAATATAAATAAATTTCCATCTAATATTTGAATATTACATATAAAGCTCATTCGGTGTCCCCAATACACAGCACTGCCTAGAATAAGTTCCTATTTGATGCTCGAAAACTTTGGTTCATGCTGATCAATATAATTGACCAGAGATGGTAAGGGCACACTGCTGTTTGCATTTTCTCTCCTTTGCATCTGACGCTGGAAGCAGTCTCCTTGTTGCAGATCACATTTCTGCGGAACATCACATGGACCTTGTCTAACCTGTGCCGAAACAAGAACCCATACCCTTGTGAAAAAGCAGTGAAGCAGATGCTGCCTGTCCTCTTCCTCCTCCTGCAGCACCACGACAGTGAGATTCTCTCAGACGCCTGCTGGGCCCTGTCCTACCTCACTGATGGCTGCAATGAGCGCATCGGCCAGGTGGTTGACACGGGAGTCCTGCCCAGACTGGTAGAGCTCATGACCAGCTCAGAACTCAATGTTTTGGTAAATGTCGTCCTGGTTCAGATTAGAGTCTGAGAGCCACATTCGTTTAATAAGTTCTGTTCCTTCCACCTGAGGTCTACACAGTCAGCTCCAATCCTTTACCTAGAACAAAGATTGTCATCTGCATCTCACTGGTCTTTGTTACTCTCTAGCCAAAGACTTGAATCTAGTTTGATCTAAAATCCTACTGGATGTTGAGTAACTTACCTTTTTAAAATCTGATCACTAGAAAAATACAGAAAAGCACCAAGTGAAAATTGTAATCTCACCACCAAGTGAACTGTTCTTTCATCCTTTCTTCCTATTGGTCTATGTATGTAGACTTTAACAAATTGGCTTATTCTGTGTGTGTGTGTGTGTGTGTGTGTGTGTGTGTGTGTGTGTGTGTGTAGCTTGCTGTAACATGTGAATTTCTTACACAAGTATAAAAGAAAATTTCCTCTTATCCCCTCCCCAGTTAGTTCTCTTAGGCTACTTCAGATATAGGTGAAAAGCAAGTAAAACCGTTATCAGACATTCTGCTAGGTTATTAAACATGTATCACCTACATAATATACTACTTTGAAGCATGGGTGTGTTATATTTAAGATGACTCTACTCTGCCCTTCTTGAATTCTACGCCTAATATTGTATATTGTGCAGCCTTAGTGATCATCTATTCTGAGATTAGCATAGTGTTTCTCAGATGTCATGGTTGATTTAGGGAAAGTGCTAGGGGGCAGGCAGAGTGTGAAAAGAATAAGAACTATTCTGGGGTTCTAGGGCCCAGTTGAAGCTGTCCTGGCGAGGCTGTGATTGGCCTGTAGTACTACTTCCACCTCTCACTTGAATAGCAGGCACACAGCCTAATATGCTAGGAAAGTTCTAGAATTGCTGACGGGCTTCCCTGGGGCTGCCACTATAGTGCAGAGAAACCCAAATAAATCCACAGTCAGCCCTCCTAAGACAGTTGTCTTGAGCCCCATTGTAGTCCCATCCTGGGGACCTTCAGGGTTACTGTTGGGGGGTTGGTGGATACACCTAGAAGTGCCGTTGGGATCCTATTAGCTCCAATTAAATATACAACCAAAGCCTGACACTAGTACTAAGTACAAATTCAGTAGAAATTGTTACATGATAAATGCTATAACGAGTCTAGCATTTTCCCCAATGGACAGCATATGAAAAGGATAAAAAGGACAGCCTTTCTTGATAAAGGTGTCCCTTGGCCTCTGTCCCACTTGAGCCAGAACTGTTGGGAAGCTAGCGAGTACGTTTAAACTATGTAAAAACATCCATGAATGCACTGAATTAACAAGGATCGTGGATATAATCACTGTTCACAAGCTTCCAGAGAATCGGCACATAGCATGACTAATGCTTGGGAGGGCACAGAACTTGGTAAGAATGTCACCTTCTATGGTGATAGATCTGTGATACTTAGACTTCTAGATTTGTTCTTCCAGACCCCTTCTCTCCGCACTGTGGGAAACATTGTCACAGGAACAGATCACCAGACCCAGATGGCCATTGATGCGGGCATGCTGAGAGTGCTGCCCCAGCTCCTGAGGCACCCCAAGCACTCTATCCAGAAGGAGGCAGCCTGGGCCCTGAGCAATGTGGCTGCAGGGCCCTGCCAGCACATCCAGCAGCTGATTGGTCATGACATGTTGCCTCCCTTGGTGGCTCTGCTAAAAAATGTAAGTGGCACACTCGGCCTCTATGGCAAAAGTCTGCTTTCCAATGGCCCTGTATTGAACTCCTTCAGGAATTCAGACACAGGCTAAGAAGCCAATTAATTGAGATCATAACACTATGAGACGTTGGATTCCTAACGCTGATGTTAGATTCCTAACTCTGGAAAAAAAAAAGGGGGGGGGGTTCCATTCTGAAGAACCTATTAATAATTTGGAAGACTAAACAAGCATTGTTCAATGCCAAGGTGACCCCATGGCTCTAGCATCCAGAAAAGTCTTCAGCTACTAACTATTGGCTTATCTCTAAGTGGTGTTCAGAGGAGGTTTTGCTTTTAGAAGGAAAAACATATCAGGCTAGGGTGATGTCACACACTAAGAAAGGTAGCTTTTTCGGTGTACAAATTAAATTGACTAAAGCAGCAAGATAAGCAGAAAATCCAAATATAAAAATAGAAATACAATAAAGCTTCCTTCTTCATCCCAAGTGCCACTTTTCTTCCCCAGGAGCAATTACTACCAGTGGTGTTTCCTTTTGCCGCTTTTTGATGAATGAGCTATGTTTAAACCATCTACAGTCAGGAATGGTTACTTGGGTTCCAGGTGGGGAAGTGGGTGGGGAAGCAGGTGGGATCTTGTGAGGAAGAGAAGCTACTGGCCGTGTTCCTGTCCCCATGTTGTATGCAGGTCCCCAGGTGTGTATCAGGTATGAAAAGCTAAGCAAGAGGGTAGGTAGGTAGGCCAGTGTATAGCCCAAATCATGACATCTTCCAACCTACTCAGCACTCCCTATCCTGCGTCACAGTGTGAGTCTGTACGTATTCTAATAAGAAACATCCAGTCATGAATCAAGGAATACTCACATTTTAAACTATGTCTTTTGAACTATATAACTTGCTTGGAGCCATATGCCATTTGATTTTATCTTACACTGAGGGGCTGGCCAGTCAGCTCGGTTAGTTAGAGCATGGTGCCAATAACACCAAGGTCCAGGATTCCATCCCTGTACCTGCCCATCACCAAAAAAATAAAAATAAAAGAATTACCCTGAGGTCACAGTTTTCCCCAGCCATAAAATGGGAATAAGTCCTTCTGCTCAGGGATAGAAGGATCTATGATAAGTTACTCCCAAATCTCTGGACCCAGTGCCCTTTATAAATGCAAAGGACTCATTGAGCGATACTTAATTCTTCTGTCCCCTCTGGTCTGGTTCAGTCGCCTAAATCATGTCTGTGTGCCAACTTTATAGCTTCTTGTCCAAAGTTTTACTGGGTAGGAAAGACTAGAAACGTAGACATAGGCCACTAGTAGCTAAATCTCCAAGCATAATTCCTAGTCTTCTGTGGATTACCTGGACTGGTTTATGGTTGGTTCTATTTTTCCCGTAGACTGACATAGGGAAATAAGTCTATTTGACCTTAGAACCTCCTTCTAAGACTCCATCTGAGTCTGTCTGCCTGCTTCTTGGCTTCTCAAAGATGCCATCTTCTGATCAAGAACTAAGGACAGGTAAATTCTAGTATAGTCCTGGCTGTCACCAGCCTACCTAGGAAGTGAACCAGTTGGCATCAGTATATGTACTTAGGCTTTTCAGGATCTGTAGAGAATGTAAATGTTCTCTTTCTGCAGGGAGAATTTAAAGTCCAGAAAGAGGCTGTCTGGACAGTGGCCAACTTCACGAGCGGGGCCACTGTGAAGCAGTTGATCCAGCTCGTCCACTCAGGAGTGCTGGAGCCGCTGGTGAATCTGCTTACTGCCCCAGATGTAAAAACTGTGCTCATCATCCTCGACGTCATCTCTTACATCCTCCAGGTGAGCCATTCTGAAAGGGTTGGTTTGTCAACAGCAGTCTCCAATTTGATTAAGACATTTAATTTGGTTCTTAAAACACACAAGGATTCTCTTTCCTCTCCACTCTCTCTACCCTCCCTGTCTACACAGCCTGTGGATAACACAAAAAGAGGCATCTCCAAGAACCATCATCATTTTTCTCAGAGGAATGACTTTGTGCCAGGAACTTTTTTGGATGCTCAGAATATGACAGTGCAAAGTCCTTGTTCTAACTGGAACTTATATATTAGTGAGGTGGGGGACAGACACATCAGATAGGGAGTTATGGATGGAATAACTCAGATAAAGAGAGACACTGATAGTTCAGGGTGGGAGTAGATGTAGCCATCTATGTGCAGTAGTCAGGAGAAGCTTCTCCAAGGAGCAAACACTTGAGCAAAGATCTGAAACAAGTGAGTCTTGTAAATATCTGGGAAAAAACATTCTAGGCAAAAGGAATAGGAGGGGGTGTGGCCAAAGCATAGAAAAGGGGTGGAAAGTGGTGGGAGATGAGGCTTAAGGAAGCCAGGGGCCAGATCACATGGGGTCTGTGAGAACGTTGACTTATCCCAAGTGAGACAGAGAGACTGATAGAAGGTTTGAAGCAGAGAAAGTCAGTGAGCCATGTGGTTTAGAAGGATTAAAACACAGGATCTACTAAAGGAGCAGCAAGAAGTTAGCAGGGATAGATCTTGAGGGGCCACACTGAAGTTCCTTCTCTATTCATCTGTATGGCTGGGGGAATGGACTATAAAGCATTGGGCTAGAATTGTAGAAAAGCCTTAATTTTGAAATAAAGCAAAGTTAAGCCAATATTTACATACGATTTGTGTTAGTTCTATATTGCTGCATAACACATTATCCCTTTGTGACTTAAACATTTAGTACCTTGCATAGTTTCTGGGGTTAGGAAACTGGCACCAGCTTAGCTGGAGGGTTCTGGCTCAGGGTCTCTCGTGAGGTTCAGTCAAGTTGTCATCTGGGGCTGTGGCCTTCTGTAAGCTTGACGGAGGCTGAAGTCTTCCCACGTGGCTTACTCACATGGCTGGCAAGTCACTCTTGCCATATGAACCTCTTCTTAGGGCTGCTTGGGTGTCCTCACATTATGGCAGCTGTCTTCCTATGGAGCGAGTGAGCTAAAGAAAGCAAGGTGAAAGCCCCAATGTCTTTATGACCTAGGCTTGGAGGTCACACTCTGTCATTTCAACCACATCCTGTTGGTTACACAGATCAGCCCTATTCAGCATGAGGGGCAGTTACACAAGGGTGTGAATATCTGAGGTGAGGGTCCTCAGGGCCTTTGTCCTTGCTATGCCTTCTTTTGGGAATGTTGTTATTCTATCCTGGCAGAGTATGATTCATTAAGAATTTGTGATACCTTCCAAGCCTTCTCTATGCATCTTCTATAACTTAAATCTCTGAGACTTTATTATATTGTATTTTTTTAACAGTGTAATAATTATTTACTTGTTGCCCCAATAGTCTGGGTTATGAAAAGACCTGTAAGTCACATCTGCATCTCTAATTTTGTGTGCCCTGCCCATAGTCTATATATAAACATCTGTGTAAATGAATAGCCCTGGATGATTAAGCCAATGACCAGCATTGGATTAAATCTACTCACGTTATTTGTTCCCAAAGGCATCATTATTTGCCACAGTGTGGCTTCTGTGACTGAGGGTCTCCTGTCTTATATGGCTTTCTAGGGAGCGCAGGGCCAGGGCACCTGCATTTACCTTGCATTACTTGAACAGTCTTTCAAACTGTATTTAAAAGTTTCCATTAATCAGAAAGCGATAGCTACTAAATAGTGATAGTGATGTAGTTATGGATGGTAATATATTTGGCAAAAAAAAGTCTCTTATAAGCTGATAGTCTAGAAAGATTGCATTTTGTACAATAAAAATATATTTATAAATATAAAAATAAGCACATGCATTTATACATTTTATCTACATATGTTTATATACTTCATATAAATATATACTATGTACACATTTGTATTTATGATATGTATCTATACATCATAAATATCCGAAATGGGAGGAGGATCATGTAACTTTCAATCAACTTGGGAAAAGCAAAACTGCGACGGCCCGTTCTAGAATGGTGGCCTTCGAACGGATTCTACCGGGGAAGCTCCCTTCAGGGCTGACAGAAGTTCCACTTCTTACGGGCTCCTGCTCAGGGTCTCGTGTCTTCTTGTACTGCTCACAGGCAGCAGAGAAACTGTCTGAGAAGGAAAACCTGTGTCTTCTGATAGAAGAACTCGGTGGGATCGACAGAATTGAGGCATTACTACTTCATGAGAACCGTCAGATTGGCCGGACTGCTCTGAACCTCATTGAGAAACACTTTGGGGAGGTAGGTGACTTCAGGGTATACAGGAGTACAGTGTCCTGGTGGGCCACCTCAGGAGGTGATCACTCTGCTGGTGGCTGTGAGGCAGGTGGTGGGACAGGCCAGCTTCTCTCCTGAGACATCCTCTCAACTGAGCTCTGAATGTCTCCCTTGTCTGTGAGTCTGGGCCACCTTTGAGTAGCAGCTTCTGTTCTAGTTCCATGGGAACTTGTCGCTCTGCCTCTGGCTTAAAACTTCACTTTACTTGCCTCCTCCTGGGGGGTGGGAGTGGGGAGGAAATGGGGAACAGGAGATATGACGCTAAATTGACTTTTTACCCAAGAATGAAACAATGAAGGCAGGCCCAGCTTTGGAAACACCATCTTGTCACTTACTGCATTTTGTCTCTTTCCAGAATACAGTGGGGATGAACTCGCAAAGGGCTTCTAAGTTTTCTGCAGGAGCAGGGAATGGTGATAAGATAGCATTAGATAATTTGTAAAACTTTGAGTGGTAAAATATACACAATTTAAAATTTACCACTCTAACCATTTAAGTGTATGATCCAGTGGTGTTAAGTACATTCACATTGCTGTGCGACCACCACCATCCATCTCCAGAACATTTTCATCTTCCCAAACTGAAACTCCATACCCGTTGGACACTAACTTGCCATCACCCCTCTCCCCAGCCCTTGGTAACCACCATTCTACCTTCTGTAGAACACACAGTGGGGTCATACAGTACTTGTCCTCTTGTGACTGATTTATTTCCATTTAGCGTAATGTCTTCAAGGTTCGTTCATGCTGTAGCATGTGTCAGAATTTCATTTATTTTTAAGGCTGAATAATATCCCATTGTATGGATTTACCACACTTTTTTTTTTTTACCTATTCATCTGTTGAGGAACCTTGGGTTGCTTCTACCTTTTGGCTATTGTGAATAATGCTGCTGTAAACATGGGTGTACAATTATCTGTTAGAGTCCCTGCTTCCAATACTTCCAAGTATATACTCAGAACTGGAATTGCTGTATCACATGTTAATTCTATTTTTAATTTTTGCAGAACCACCATACTATTTTCCATAGTGGATACACCATTTTACATTCCCACCAGCAGCACACAAGGGTTCCAGTTTCTCCACATCCCCTCCAACACTTGTTACTTTCTGATTTTTTGATAATAGCCATCCTAATGGGTATGAAGTGATTTCTCATTGTGGTTTTGATATTCATTTACATTAGAACTTTTCATAGGAGGAAGATGAGTTCAAAGTTCTTAAGTGGCCAGGTAAACACAGAGCTAGGAGTTTACAGAGTGAGTGAAACTTCTGTTAGGTGTCAAATTTGAATCATCAGAAAATCTAGGGCCACCTAATCAGTATGACCAGGTTGGTGGTTGTTGCTAACTTGGAGGCAGCTAATCTTGATTTGAGACCAAGAGGATGCTCTCAAAGCAGAGAAGACCCGGAACAGTGATGAGCACCTTCTGAGTTAACAGTTCCTATGAAAACCTCATAAATAGGAGACTAATCCCTTAAAGGGGGTTAGACCCACAGGGCTCATCCAAGAACTGCAGGTTAAAGACTTCTGGTCTAGAAGTAACAACTGTACCCATTATATCCTTACTCATTGTAAGGAAAGTGTTCTATGTATATCGAAACCTCATTTAAAAATGGGCCAGTCTGGGGCCGGCCCGGTGGCGCACTGCTATAGTGCGCCGCTTGGGAAGTGCGGTGGCGCTCCCGCCGAGGGTTCGGATCCCACATACAGACCGGTTCCCGCTCACTGGCTGAGCGGGGCGCGGGAGCAGCAACGAGGGTTGCGATCCCGTTGCCGGTCCCGGTCCGGTGCGGGGGCGACACTGAGGGTTGCGATCCGTTGCTGGACACGGAAAAAGACAAAAAAGGAAAAAAAAAAAAAAAAAGGGCCAGTCTGAGGGCTTCAGCCACACACCCCTGACATCTGCAACCAGCCCAGTGACAACCACCGAGCCACTGCTGGAAGCCCCCTGGTCTCCCCTGCAGAAATGAGGGTAGTGCCCTGGGCCTCCACCATTCCCCCCCTTCCTCCTTCACTCTACTTCCCTCCCCTTCCCTTCTCCCCCTCCCTCCCAACTTCTCTGCAACAACATCTTAGAATGTAAAAAAAAAATCAATAAACTTAAAAAAAAAAAAAAATAGGCCAGTCACAAAAGGACAAATACTGTATGATTCCATTTATAGGGAGTATCTAGAGTAGTCAGACTTGTAGAGTAGAAAGTAGAATGATGGTTTCCAGGTTCTGGGTGGAGGGAGAATGGGGAGTTATTGTTTAATGGGGACAGAATTTCAGTTTAATAAGATGACAAAGCTCCAGAGATGGATGGTGGTGATGGTTGCACAACAGTGTGAATGGACTCAATGCCACTGAACTGTCTGCTTAAAAATGGTGGAGATGGTAGATTTTGTTATGACACACAAAACTGCATTTAAGGTCCATCCTAAGAAATATGTTAATATTCCCCTCCTCAGTCTTCCTCTGAGGGAGCCTCAAAGCCCACTTAGAGAAAATTCTAATCCACAGAAGATGTTAAGGATCCAAAAGTGCAGTAATAACGTGCCAAGAAACTGGAGGTATAACAGTGTTTGTTCTTCCCTGAAGGAAGAAGATGATGGCATAGTTTTGCCAGTCCTGGACCAAGAGGACCAAGATTGTGAATTCATAAAATGCTTAACAAAAAAATAGCAAAGCTCCACAATTTCTAAACCAACAACCAAACTCTAAAGGATAATTTCTTTAAGAAGCAGCACTCATATCTTAGTTTATCACAGATGTAAAGGTTTTTTAACTAATGTTAATAAAATGTTCAACACTTTCACCTCTATCAAAAATTCAGTCAAGCCACTTGCATCTTAAAACCGTGTGGAATTCATCTCTTAAGAGCATTTGGTTTAGGAATTACCTCTAAGGATCTTAAAGTAAGAACTTCAAAACAGAGTAGCTACGTGGACAAACTTTGACTTGCAGACACAGCGTCACTGGTTCTCGGTGCCGCAGGGACAGTGTTATAACTTGGCCTTCTTTCCTCTGGCAATTAGTATCCTTACACTGCGAAAAGTTCCAAGATAATGATCCTCCCTAGAAAGTCAAAATCCCTCTTATATTTTAAGAGTGTGTGTGTGTTGGGGTTTTTTTTTTTTTTTTTTTTTAAGCAATCATCCATAATTTAGGGCAGTGGTTCTCAAACTTGAATGTGCACCTGTGTACCCTAGAGGGCTTGTTAGACCTGATTGCTTCCTACCCCACCCCCACCCCAGCTTGGGAGCCTGGGGGGCTTTCAGTCCTTCTAAATTTGATGGGTGTTCTTTAGCGGTGTTAGATCTTTACTGGTTAATGTCAGAACTTTGATCTGTGGAGGTTTTGTTTTTTATTTTTGTTCTGTGTTGAATTATTAGCTACTCCCACCACTTAATCTCTGCACTGGAACTAATTTGTTGTCCACTGCTTACTTCTAAAATGGGGGAACTTCCTGTGAGGACCAGCACTTGACCCTGTGATTGAGCTAAATTGCTGCTTTCCAGCTGATCCCCTGGGGAAGGCTTTTCGTCCAGCTCAGGTCTTAATTGTTGACCTTGTAAGTACTTCTAGGTCTTGTGAGGTCTGGTACACCTGGGTTGCATGGAAACTCTGGTCTGGGCCTGTGTCTTTTCAGCAAACTGCACCCCTGCAGTTCTATATTCCTGACCAGTCTCCACTGAGTGGTCCTGTGCTGATTGGAGGGCAGATCAGCTGTCCGTGCTGTGCCCCAGTGTTTCCCTGGTGGGCCCGTCTCCCCCACCTTTACACTCCAAACGCTTCCCATGGGGTGAACCATGTGCCAGTCCCTTATGATGATTCACTGGCCTTTGAGTAGCTCCTTTTTTTCATATGTCTGTGGCCCCTCACTCCTATGTGGGTCCACAGCAACCCTGTTAATCCTCTCACTAGGCTGGGGGCCATCAAGGCCCTCTTTTCCCCTGCAGCCTCCAAGCAACTTCATAGGAAGGGCACGGCAGCTTTTGCCAGTTCTTGTTCTGTGTGCTCACCAGGGCCAGCCTTGAAGTACTCAGAGCTCAAAACATTCAGAGAGGTCCTTTCTTTCTCTTATTGTGGCTTCTGCTGTCTTCATGAACTCCAAAGGTCTTTCCTCCTCTTCCCCTGAACTCTAGTGGCCCCAGCTTGGCATTTGTTGCTCTTTAAGAGTTACATATTGGGGGCCGGCCCGGTGGTGCACTGGATAGTGCGCCGCTTGGGAAGCGCGGCCGCACTCCCGCCCGAGGGTTCGGATCCCACATACAGACTGGTTCCCGCTCACTGGCTGAGCGAGGCGCGGGAGCAACGCCGAGGGTTGCAATCTCGTTGCCAGTCCCCGGTCCGGTACAGGGGCAACACTGAGGGTTGCAATCCGTTGCCGGACACGGAAAAAGACAAAAAAAAAAAAAAAAAAAAGTTACATATTGGTTGATTGTGGGAGAGAGTGACACTGGGTATCATCTATTCCGTCATCTTGATCAGAAGTCTTGAGAACTTACGTTTCTAAGCAGTTCCCAGTTGTGCTGGTCCAAGGACCACACTCTGAAAGCCACTGGTCTAGGCAGCAGTCAGTAAACTGTGGCCTGTGGGCTAAATTCAGCCCACTGCCTGTTTTGTAAATAGTTTTATTGGAACAAAGCTATGATCGTTCATTTACATGTTGTCTCTAGATAGCCTTTCACGCTACAGTGGCAGAACTGAGTAGATAGAGACCACATGGTCTGCAAAGCTGAAAATATTTACTACCTGGCTCTTTAACTCCCTAGACCATTTTTTGTAATCTGCCAATGTCCCTCCCTCCCCTAACAGTTACTTAAGTGTTTTACTGTTTGGAAGGACTTATAGCTGTATAAAATGTGTGTGGTTAAAGAGCTAAACAACCTAATTGTTCAGATGTGATCAGGGAGTCAGTAGTTCACATCTTAATCTATGCTCCAAGTTCTCTCCAGTTGTACGTGATAGAGACAGGAGTGCAGGTGAGATTGGAGGACTCTTCTACCAAAATCCACAAAGGACAATTGTGTCCAAAAAGCTCATCTCTGCTACCTTAAGCAGTCCAGGGAGGGGGAAGATCTTTTAAAAGAGTTAAAGTGAGATTTGCCACCTAAGTACTGAAGTATGTTGGGGCATAGGTAGTATATTGAGTTTGACTCTTGGCCTTCCCTCTATAAGAGAAGGACTGTCAATAGTAATTAAATTGTACAGGAGAGCTTAAACAACTTTTTATTCCTACTTTTGTATCAGAGCAACATTCACTCCCATTCAGTTTTCCTGGCTTGAAATAATATGCTTATCAACTTCAGACTACCTTTTGATTTCTTTAATGACTAGTGAGCAGTTAGTTTACATACCACCACCATCCCACTCCTATCATGTTTAATCAGTGTACTATGTTTGGATCTCTTATTGGTTGGTTACCTTTGTATCTTAAGGCAATATTTGTCCCTACATTTCTTGTTCCATCAACTTTAATTAGTATTTTACTTCATCTTGGTGGTAGATTAATTGCAAAAATGGCCACAATTCTTTATCCCTCTCCATATCCATTCTCTGTGTAATGTGTCTTTATAGTCTCCTGGTGCCCCTCATTCCCGCACTGGTCCAGCAAGAAGTAGAGTTTGTTTTCCTACCACTGAAGTCTGGTCTTGGCCATGAACTTGCTTTAGCCAGGAGAATGTGGCTAAAGTGGTATTGTATTAGTTACAAGTCTAAGCCTCAAGAGACTCAAATGTTCTGCTCTCTTAGAGCTCCATCACCACCATTACACAAGCTTGAGATAGCCTGCTAGAGGATGAGAGACCATGTGGAGGAGAGGACATCTTAGACCAGCCAACAGCCAGCCAACCCCCAAACACGTATGAGCCTGTAATGGATTGAATTATGTCCCCCCAAACTCCCTGAAATTTGAATTGTGTCCCCCAAGTTTTATGTATGAAAAACTTAGCCCCCACTGTGACCGTTAAGAGGGTGGAAAATCCTATTATGGAATTGAAAGGTGAAGCCTTGAAGAGGTGATTGGATTGTAGGACCATGCCATAGTGAATGGATTTAAAATGGTGGTCAAGGGCATGGTTCTGAGGGCTTTAAAAGAAGAGGAGAGTCTGTCTTTCTCACTCTCTCTCTGCTCTCTCTGCTTCCACAATCTTGCAACGTGAGATCCCTGGGTCATTATCACCACCACCAGATGGACTTGGGACTTTCCAGCCTTAGAAACTGTAAGCAATAAATTTTATTTTTCTTTATAATTACCCCAATTCCATGTATTTTGTTATAAACAACACAAAACAGACTAATACAGAGCCCAACCAAGGTCAATAGTACTGCCTCTCTGACCCACAAGTGGATGAGATGAGAATTGTTGAGCTGACCCATACACTTGTACGCAATAACATATGCTTACTGTTCTAAGCCACTGGTTTTTAGGGTAATTTATTATTCAGTAATTAACTGATTCAGCATTCTTCTACCTTTCTTTTTCCCTACTTCTCTCAGATGCTATTTTACTTTACTTTCACATTATCACAGACAATTTATAATCTTCTGTGGACCTCAACAAGGCTCTGTGCTCTTCAGATATATACAAATTGAAAATAAAACAGCATTTGCATAGTTTTTTATTCAAAATATTTTAACACTTACTTGTACATATATATGGGGTACAGTGTGTTTTAATACATGCATATACTGCACAATGATTCACTCAGGGTAGGGAGCGTTGTTTTGTACCCGTTAGCCCATCCCTTTTCTTCTCTCTCTCCCCCTTCCCTCCCAGCCTCAGGTAACCATTATTCTACTCTCTATTGCTATGAAATTAAAAAAAGATTTTTTTTAGATTCCACATGTGAGCCAGATCATGGAATATTTGTCTTTCTGTGCTGATGATTTATTTCACTTAATGTGGTGGTTTCCAATTCCATCCATGTTGCTGCAAATGATAGTAAATCATTTCTTTTCATAGCTAAATTTCATTGTATATACCACAGGTTTTTTTTTTTGTTTTTGTTTTTTGTCTTTTTCGTGACCGGTAAGGGGATCGCAGCCCTTGGCTTGGTGTCACCCGCACCGCACTCAGCCAGTGAGCGCACCAGCCAGTCCTATATAGGATCCGAACCCGCGGCGGGAGCGTCGCTGCGCTCCCAGCGCTGCACTCTCCCGAGTGTGCTACGGGACTGGCACCCACAGTTTTTTTTTGACCATTCATCCATTGATGGACATTTAAGTTGATTCCATCTCTTAGCAACTGTGAATGGTAGTGTGATGAACATGGGAGTGCAATTGCCTTTTTGATATATTGATTTCATTTCCTTTAGGTATATACCCAGTAGTAGGATAGTTGGATCATAAGATAGATCTATTTTAGTTTTCAGAGAAACCTCCATACTGTTTCCCATAATGGCTGTACCAATGTACAAACTCACCAACAAGGTAGGAGGATTCCCTTTTCTCCACATCCTCACTAGCATGTATTTTTTTCTGTCTTGTTGATAGTAGCCATTCTTTTTTTCTCTAAATATATATATATTTCTAATTTAATTTTATTTTGTCAATATACAATTTGGTTGATTACTGGGGCCCATTACCTAAATCTCCCTCCTCCTCCCTTTCCCCCTCCCTCCTAACAACCTCATATCTGTCCACTTGTCATATCAACTTCAAGGAATTGTAATTCTGTCTTCTTCCCTCCCCCCTCGAGTTTAAGTATTTATATACTTTTAGCTCCCACAAATAAGTGAGAACATGTGATATTTCTCTTTCTGTGCCTTACTCATTTCACTTAATATAATTCTCTGTAGGTTCATCCATGTTGTTGCAAATGGCAGTATTTCATTCTTTTTTATAGCTGAGTAGTATTCCATTGTGTAGATGTACCACATTTTACATATCCACTCATCTAATGATGGACATTTGGGCTGGTTCCAACTCTTGGCTATTGTAAAGAGTGCTGCAATGAACATTGGAGAACAGGTATACCTTCGACTTGATTTCCATTCCTCTGGGTAAATTTCCAACAGTGGAATAGCTGGGTCATATGGTAGATCTATCTGCAATTGTTTGAGGAACCTCCATACCATTTTGCATAGAGGCTGCACCATTT
>NW_007729002.1:160600-164266 GCF_000696425.1 Galeopterus variegatus | reverse complement strand
TCCCACTCTGTTGGTTGTCTTTTAACTCTGTTAATTGTTTCTTTGCTGTGCAGAAGCTTTTTAGTTTGATATAATCCCATTTGTTTGTTTTTCTTTGGGTTGCCCGTGCTTTTGGGGTCGTATTCATGAAGTCTGTGCCCAGTCCTACTTCCTGAAGTGTTTCTCCTGTTTTTTCTTTAAGAAGTTTTATTGTTTCAGGGTGTATATTTAATTCTTTAATCCATTTTGAGTTGACTTTAGTATATGGTGAGAGGTATGGGTCTAGTTTCATTCTCCTGCATATGGATATCCAGTTATTCCAGCACCGTTTGCTGAAGGGGCAGTGTCTACCCCAGTATATAGGCTTGGTGCCTTTGTCAAAGATCAGCTGGCTGTAGGTGTGTGGGTTGATTTCTGGATTCTCTATTCTATTCCATTGATCAGTGTGTCTGTTTTTATGCCAGTACCATGCTGTTTTATTATAGCTTTGTATTATAGTTTAAAGTCAGGTAATGCTATGCCTCCAGCTTTAATTTTTCTGCTCAGAATTGCTTTGGCTATGCGTGGTCTTTTGTTATTCCATATAAATGTCTGGATAGTTTTTTCCATTTCTGAGAAAAATGTCATTGGAATTTTGATGGGGATTGCATTGAATTTGTATATCACTTTGGGTAGTATGGACATTTTCACAATGTTGGTTCTTCCAATCCAAGAGCATGGGATATCATTCCATCTTCTTGTGTCCTCTTTAATTTCTCTCCGCAGTGGTTTGTAGTTCTCATAGAGATTTTTCACATCCTTGGTTAACTCAATTCCTAATTTTTTTTTTTTTTTGGTGGCTATTCTAAATGGGCAAGCTTTCTTGATTTCTCTTTCTGCATGTTCACTATTGGAGAATAGAAATGCTACTGATTTTTGTGTGTTGATTTTGTATCCTGCTACTGTGCTGACATCATTTATCAACTTCAAGAGTTTTTTTGTAGAGGCTTTAGGCTGTTTGTTATATAGGATCATGTCATCTGCAAAGAGGGACAGTTTGACTTCATCTTATCCAATCTGGATGCCCTTTATTTCCTTCTCTTCTCTGGTTGCTCTGGCTAGTACTTCCAACACTATGTTGAATAGGGATGGTGACAGTGGACATCCTTGTCTAGTTCCTGTTCTTAAAGGAAAAGCTTTCAGCTTTTCGCCATTCAGGATGATATTGGCAATGGGTTTATCATATATGGCTTTAATTATGTTGAGACACTTTCCATCTATACCTAACTTGTAGAGAGTCTTTATCAAGAAGAATTGTTGAATTTTATCAAATGCTTTTTCAGCATCTATGGAGATGATCATATGGTCTTTATGTTTGATTTTATTGATATGGTGTATCACATTTATTGATTTGCATATGTTGAACCAACCTTGCATTCCTGGGATGAATCCCACTTGATCATGGTATATAATTTTGCACATGTGTTGCTGTATTCTGTTAGCTAGTATTTTATTGAGGATTTTTGCATCTATATTCATCAAGGATATTGGCCTGTAGTTTTCTTTTTTAGTTGTATCTTTACCTGGTTTTGGTATCAGGGTGATGTTTGCTTCATAGAATGAGTTTGGGAGAATGGCCTCTGTTTCAATTTTTTGGAATAGTTTCTAGAGAATTGGTGTCAATTCCTCTTTGAATGTTTGGTAGAATTCTGCTGTGAATCCATCTGGTTCCAGGCTTTTCTTTGTTAGGAGCCTTCTGATAACAGCTTTAATCTCTTTTATTGTTATTGGTCTATTCAGATTTTCTACATTGTCTTGGGTCAGTTTTGGGAGCTTGTGTGTTTCCAGAAATTTATCCATTTCCTCCAGATTTTCAAATTTGTTGGCATATAGTTGTTTATAGTAGTCTCTAATGATTTCTTGTATTTTAGAGGTATCAGCTATAATATCACCTTTTTCATTTCTAATTTTTGTTATTTGGGTCTTCTCTCTTTTTTTAGTTAGCTGTGCTAATGGTTTGTCTATTTTACTTATCTTTTCAAAAAACCAACTTTTTGATTCATTTGTATCATTTTTTGGGTTTCAATTTCATTAAGTTCTGCTCTGATCTTAATGATTTCTTTCCATCTGCTAACTTTGGGTTTGGATTGTTCTTGTTTTTCTAGTTCTTTAAGGTGAAGTATTAGGTTGTTTACTTGCCATCTTTCCATTGTTCTGAAGTAAGCATTTAATGCAATAAATTCCCCCCCCCCCCCCTTTCTAGTTCTTTAAGGTGAAGTATTAGGTTGTTTACTTGCCATCTTTCCATTGTTCTGAAGTAAGCATTTAATGCAATAAATTTCCCCTGTAGTACTGCTTTTGAAGTATCCCACAGGTTTTGGTATGATGTATCATTGTTTTCATTAGTTTCAGTAAATTTTTTGATTTCCTCTTTGATTTCTTCTTGGACCCATATGTCATTAAATAGAATGCTGTTTAATTTCCATGTGTTTGTATAGTTTCCAGAACTTCATCTGTTATTGATTTCTAATTTTAATCCATTGTGGTCTGAGAAAATACATGGGATAATTCCAATTTTTTTGAATTTGTTGAGACCTAACATGTGATCTATCTTGGAGAATGATCCATGTGCTGGTGAGAAGAATGAATATCTGTGGTCATTGGATGGAATGTTCTGTAGATATCTGCCAAGTCTAATTGGTCTAGAGTGTTGTTTAGATCTTGTGTTTCTCTGCTGATTCTTTGCCTAGAAGATCTGTCCAACATTGATAGTGGGGTATTCAGGTCCCCTGCTATTATGGTATTAGTGTCTATTTCCTTCTTTAGGTCTAATAGAGTTTGCTTTATAAATCTGGCTGCTCTGACATTGGGTGCGTTTATACTTATGATTGTTATGTCTTCTTGATGGATCAATCCTTTTATCATTATGTAGTGGCTCTCATTATCTCTTCTTATGGTTTTTAGTTTAAAGTCTATTTTATCAGATATAAGAATAGCTACTCCAGCTCGTTTTTCATTTCTGTTTGCATGGTAAATCTTTTTCCATCCTTTCATTTTTAGTCTATGTGAGTCTTTATAGGTGAGGTGGGTCTCTTGAAGGCAGCATATAGTTGGGCTCTCCTTTTTAATCCAGTTAGCCAGTCTGTGTCTTTTGATTGGGGAATTTAATCCTTTTACATTGAGTTGTTATTGAAAAATGTTGATTTACTCCTAGCATTTTATTGATTTTTGTTTGGATGTCTTAAGTGTCTTTTGTTCCTTTCTTTCTGATTTACTGTTTGTCTTCTGTATTTGTTGGTTTCTTGGGTTGTAGACAAACTTTTTTTTTCTCTTTATTGTTGGCATGCATTTTTATTTTCCTAGTGGGTTTTGAATTTTCTTGAGTTTTTACGACAGTGGTAGTTATTTTTCAGGTACCAAACCCAGTGCTCCCTTAAGAATTTCTTCTAAGTGTGGTTGTGTCATAGTGAACTCCCGCAGTTTTTGTTTGTCTGAGAAATATACTATTTGTCCTTCATTTCGGAAGGATAACCTTGCAGGGTAGAGTATTCTTGGCTGGCTATCTCTGTCTTTCAGTATTTTGAATATATCATCCCATTCCTTTCTGACTTTTAGGGTTTGTGATGAAAAGTCTGATGTTAGTGTAACTGGGGCTCCCTTATAGTTGATTTGACGCTTCTCTCTTGCAGCTTTTAAGATTCTGTCTTT
>NW_007729002.1:139301-160110 GCF_000696425.1 Galeopterus variegatus | reverse complement strand
GGCATTGGTTTCCTTGTACATTTCTTCTTTCAGGTTCTGTATACTTTTCCTTGTTTCATCATGTTGTCTAGCTGAGTTTTCTTGTATCTCATTTAGTTTCCTTAGAATTATCACTCAAAATTCCTTGTCAGACATTTCAAGGGCTTCTTGTTCTATAGGATCTAGAGCTTGAGAGTTATTATCCTTTGGTGGTGTACTTCCTTGATTTTTCATATTTCTGGTATCTTTCCTTTGATGTTTAGTCATTGTGGCAAAGGATTTCATGGTCCACTGGTTTGACACTATTGTCTGGCTAGGATCCTGCTGGGGCTGCCAATTTGGCATGGCTGCCTCAGTGTCTGCTCGGTCGCCTGCTGGCGGCTTGGGTGCGTGGTCACCTTGGCCTCTCTGGGGAGGCACTTCTCTGGTCAGTGCACACTTGGCCAGGCTGGGGGTGGGGTCTGGCGGCGGCAAGGCCTACCTCCTCTGTCACCTGCTGGCACTGCAGGGCCAATAGTAGCCATTCTAACTGGAGGGAGATGCTATTTCATTGTGCCTTTAATTTGCATTTCTCTGATGATTAGTGATTTTGTCCATTTTTTCATGTGCTTGTTGGCCATTTGTATGTCTTCTATTGAGAAATGTCTGTTCAGGTCCTTCATCCATTTTTTAATTGGGTTATTTTATTGTTATTGAGTTGGTTGAGTTCCTTATATATTCTGGGTATTAGCCCTTTGTCTGATGTGTAGTTTGCACGCATGTTCTCACATTCTGTATGTTGTCTCTTCACTTTGTTGATAGTGTCCCTTGCTGTGCAGAAGCTTTTTAGTTTGACGTAGTCCCATTTGTGTATTTTTCTTTTAATTGCCTGTGCCTTTGTGGTCTCACTCAAAAAAGTGCTGCCCACTTCCATTTTGTGTAGCTTTTCCCCTATGTTTCTTTCTAGTAGTTTCATACTTTTGGGTCTTAAATTTACATCTCTAATCCATATTGAGTTGATTTTTGTGTATGGTGAGGGGGCCTGGTTTCATCTTATGCATGTGGATATCCAGTTTTCTCAGCACCATGTGTTGAAGAGGCTGTCTTTTCCCCACTGTATATTCTTAGCACCTTTTGCAAAGATTGATTGGCTGTAAGTGTGTGGGTTTGTTTCTGGGTTCTCTATTCTGTTCCATTGGTCTCTTTGTCTATTTTTATGTGAGTACCGTGCTATAGCTTCATAGTATAGTTTGAAGTCAGGGAGTGTGATGCCTCCAACTTTGTTCTTTTTGTTCAAGATTGCTTTAGCTATACAGAGTCTTCTGTGGTTCCATACAAATTTTAAGATCACTTTTTATATTTCTGTGAAGAATGTCATTGGTATTTTGAAAGGGATTGCGTTGAACAAAAAGATTGCTTTGGGTAAATATGGACGTTCTGATGGCATTAATTCCTCCAACCCATGAACAGGAGATATCTTTCCATTTATTTGTGTCCTCTTCAATTTTTTTTAACCCATGTTTTATAGTTTTCGTTGTAGAGGTCTTTCATCTCCTTGGCTTGACTTACACTTAGGTATTTTTTTTTTTTTTTTTTTTGGTAGCTATTGTAAATTGGATTACTTTCTTGATTTCTTCTAGGTTTTCCAGTTTGTTCACATATAGTTTTTCATAGTAGCCTCTTAGGATCCTTTGTATTTCTGTAGTGTCAGTTGTGATATTTCTTTTTTTCATTTTGATTTTGAGTCTTCTCTCTTTTTCATTAGTCTAGCTAAAGGTTTATTGATTTTATGTTTTTGAAAAACCAACTCTTTTTCCATCTATTTTTGTTGTTGTTGTTGTTTTTAATTTCTAATTCATTTATTTCTGCTCTGGTCTTTATTTCCCTTCTTATACTAATTTTGGGTTTGGTTTGTTCTTGTTTTTCTAGTTCCTTGAGGTGTAGTGTTAGATTATTTATTTGAAGTCTTTCTTCTTTTTTGATGTAGGCATTTATTGCTATACACTTCCCTCTTAGAACTGCTTTTGCTTTATCTCATGGTATGTTCTATTTTCATTTCCATTTGTCTTTAGGAATTTTAAAATTTCCTTTTTGATTTCTTCTTTGACCCATTCATTGTTTAGGAGCATGTTATTTAATTTCTATATATTTGTACAGTTTCTAATATGCCTTTTGTTGTCAGTGTCTAGTTTTCTTCCATCGTGGCCAGACAAGGTAGTTGATATGATTTCAACTTTTAAATTTTTTGAGGCTTGTTTTATGACCTAACATATGGTCTATTCTAGAGAATGTTCCATGTGCTGCTGAGAATAATGCATATTCTTCAGGCACTAGAATAAACATTATATATATATGTTCATTAGGTCCAATTGGAATAGAGATTAATTTTGATGTTTTCCAGTTAATTTTCTCTCTGGATGATCTGTCCTTTGGTAAAAGTGGAGTGTTGAAGCCCCCAAATATTATTGTATTGGAGTCTATTTCTTCCATTAGGTCTAACAGTAATTGCTTTTTATAACTGGGTGCTGTGGAGTTGGGTGCAGACTATATCCTCTTGTTGGATTGATTCCTTTATCATTATATAATGACCTTCCTTATCTATTTTTACTTTCCTTAATTGAGGTCTATTTTATACCATGTAAGTATAGATATTCCTGCTCTTTTTTGGTTTCCATTTGCATGAAATATCTTTTTCCATCCCTTCACTTTCAATCAGTGTGTCTTTATAGATGAAGTGAATTTCTTGTAGGCAACATATTCTTGGTTGTTGTTTTATAATCTATTTAGCCACTCTGTATCTTAGAGCATTTAGTCTACTTATGTTTAAAAACATTATTGATATATAGGGACTTGTTACTGCCATTTTATTCCCTTTTCCTGGCTGTTTAGTTGATCCCTTTTTTTCCCCCCTTTTTCTGATCTGTCTTCCTTTGTGATTGAGTGGCTTTCTCTAGCAGTGTATTTTGATTTCTCACTATTTTTAGTATGTCTCATAAGTTTTGTTTTTTTTTTCCTCAGAGGCTGGCTGGTATGGGAAACCAAACCATTAGACCTCAGTGTTACAAGGCCATGCTTTAACCAACCTAGCTAATCAGCCAGCCAGTCTTATAAGTTTTTGTGTTCTGGTTACCATGAGGCTTACACAACACATGTTATAGTTTCATGGGTGGCCATGAAGCATCTGGGGTTAAACAGTCAGAGTGGTCCCCTTTTTTTTTTTTTCCTTTTTGTCTTTTTTTGTGTCCGGCAACAGACCGCAACCCTCAGTGTCGCGCCCGTACCGGACCGGGACCGGCAACGGGATCGCAACCCTCGGTGCTGCGCCCACCCCTCGCTCAGCCAGTGAACGGGAACCGGTCTGTATGTGGGATCCGAACCCTCGGCGGGAGCGCCGTCACGCTCTCAAGTGGCTCACTGTAGCAGTGCGCCACCGGGCCGGCCCAGAGTGGTCCCTTCTTTCTCTCACTAAAACTTCTCCCACCTTCACAAATTCTGCAGGTCTCTCCTTCTCTTCCCCTGAGCTCCCATGGCCCAAGTTTGGCAGTCTTTGCTTTTTCATAGTTGTAAGTTGATTGGTTGTGGGACAGAATGATGCTGGGGACTGTTAATTCTGCCATCTTGATCTAATGATCCCATTTACATAGTTATAATGTAAGTGTCTCGTAACAGATCTAGTAGTGCCTCTAGAATTAAACTTCCTTCTCTCTGGGTCCAGTGTTATGACTTTGGGATTGCTGGAAGGAGAATGTTCCCAGTCTCAAATTTAAATATTTCTTATGGTCCCCACTGGCTTAAATCATGTCACTTTTTACATTCATATTTGGACCATGGCTTTCTTATATAACTTCGTTTTCATAATTTAAATGGACTTTGATACCACTTATACATACATGCTTTAAAATCTGCAGCTCTATAAAATAGGAGAGCAATGCCTACCTTTTCCAGCTCCTGCTCCATGTTGCCCATCCCCAAAGGCCAGCACTTTCTACTCTTAGATCTATTTCTTCTAGAATTTGCTTGTATACTTCTAAACAACATGCTCATGCTACATTTAAAGATTTTTAAATTAACAGAAGAGATACCTGTTTTTATGCCACCTCCCTGTTCTCCTATCATAGACAACTAATTTTTGTTAGCTTGATGTCAGGTGTTATCATGGTTATGTAAATTCTCTTCAGAACTGTGTTTTTCTTAGCATTAATTCACAGCTTCACTTGTATGCGTTGTTTTTCTTGGACTTACCTCATACCAAACTCTCTGCTACAAGTGTAAACCTTCTCCGGAATGTGCTTAAACACATCAGCAATTTATAAATGTTCTCATCATCCACATCCACTGTGGAGCCCTTGTCTTCCCGCTCCAGCCTGGAGTAGTTGTCCCCTACCCCTGGCACACATCTGCCACCCTAGGATCTCTGTTTACCATTGTCCTGGAGGCTCCTCTCACTTCTCCTGGGTTGGCTTCCCTGTTTCCTGGATCCCATTCCTGCCTTGACTGGTTTTCTACTTTTGGTAGTGTATATCCTCCAGCAACTTCTGAGAAGAGGGTGCATGGGAGGTCAAGTTTCAGACACCGCTCATCTGAAAACATGTACTTTGCTTTGACTCTTGGTTGATAATCTAGCTGGATATAGCTCTAGATTGGAAACTGTTACCTTCCGAAAGGTGTCTTCTAGTTGTCAGTGTTGGGCTCAAAGCATTCTTCTATTGTTATCTATTTTGTATATCTGACTCCCCTCCCTACACCAAACTCCACTGACAAAAGTTTGTAGAACTTGTCTCCAGTTTTTTTTTTTTTTTTTTTTTTTTTGGCAGCTGGTTGGTACAGGGATCGAACCCTGCACTTTGGTGTTATCAGCACCACATTCTAACCAACTGAGCTAACTGGCCAGCCCTTGTCTCCAGTTTTCTTACTCTGCTGTGGTGCATGTGTAGAAGCCCATTTGCTATACATCCAAATATGGGCCTTGCAGCCTAGAATCACGTGCTTTGGTACTTTTTTAAAAAGAGAGAATTTTCCCCTCCTCTCTCCCCACCATTTCCTTTTCTGGAACTTCTGTTCAGTTTTTGGCCTTCCTGAAACTGATTCTTTAATTTTCTTGTTCCATTTTCTATTTTCTGTCTTTTACTTCCTATATATTCCACTTTACCTTATCTCTTTTTCCAGGCTTTTCAATTTCTGCAGCCACTTAACTTGAGGAATTTTGTTTACACAGACTTCTTTTTTAAAGCCTCCTTTTTCATTAATGCAAGATCCTATCTCTGAGGCTGTCAATTTTAGCTTTGTTCATGCATTGATTCTTTGAGGGGCGGTCTCTGCTTGTTTTTAGTTTAGTATGCCCATGGCAAAGGGCTCCATCAAATGTCTGGTGTCCTTGGCTCTCTGCTCATATTAGAAAAGTCCTCAGGCTGGTTGAAGGTGTGGATGGGGCTTGTCACTGGTGGCTATCTGTTGGGTGACCATGCAGGAACGTGGCCATTACAACAGGTGAACCCAACTATCAAATCTGAGATTCTCATGATTTTCCTGTGGAGGAATCCTTCAGCCTCTCATCTGTGAGATTTATACTTCCTTCCTTCCACCCTCTGAGCAGGGTACAGGAACAAAGTTGGGTTGTTCGTGTTCAGTAAGTAAAATATTCACTTATTCTTCATTTTCAGTGTTGTCCCCCAGTTGTGACTCTCACCAAGCCCAGAGAGATGACAGTCCATCCTTGCAGGGAACCTCTAAGCTTCCAGGCTGGAGACTAAAAATTCACTAAAATTAAGTTTCAGATTACATTAACGGAGAGTTTGAGGATGGGAAGCAAACCGATGTCCAGTGCTAATTGTGCTTTAAAGTTCTTTAAAGTGGGTGATGGTATAAAGACAAAGGAAACAAGTTCCAAAGGAGTGAAGATAAACACTGAGTAATGGCAGGGCCATGATTCATCCTGCTAGTCTGACTGAAGCCCATGCTGTGTGTGCGTGCATGTGTGTGTGTATGTGCATGTGTGTGCGTGTGTGCGTGCGTGTGTGTGTGGTGGTAGTTGGGTCCACTCTGTGAGGGACACTAACACCCTATCACCATGTCCCTCAGTGCTGCCTGTGGCCACTTGCCTTTGAGAATTCCAGGAAAATGGCAAAAATGCAGAGTTCTTGCACTTTAAACAAGACTATTGGACAGGACCTATGTATCAATATTATTTTTCCTTTTTTCTTTTTTTTTGTGTATCAATATTTTTAGCAAGATTCCCAGAGGTATTTAAGGTCTAAATTTTGGAAGCAAATCTTAAAATAGATGAAGTTCCTGCCATCAAGGAGTTTTATGAAGAAAAATAAAGCATGATAAGGGGAGAGGAAGTGACGGGCGGTTGTTTTATTTAGGTGCTAAGGGAGGGCCTGACTTCGGAGCAGAGCCCTGAATGAAGTGAGGAAGGGTATCTTGCAGATATGGGGTGTTGGAAGGAGCGTTCCAGGAGAGCAAGGGCCAAAACACCCAGGTAGGCAGGGTCTGGAGGTGTGTGAGAAGCAGCACGAGGCCTGAGAGGCTGCAGCAGAGTAAGGGGAGAGACTGGGGGGTAGGGTAAGAGAGGGTGTCAAAGCAGGTGAGCTAAGGACTTTGAACTTTATTCTAAATATTGTGGGGAAACACTGGAGCATTCAATGTCAGGGTGACATGCTCTGACAGTTTAGAAGGGTCTCTCTGACTGCTGTGTGGAGGGTAGGCTGTGGGTGGCTGCACAGAGGCTGAGGGTGCAGTGAAGAGACTCTCGTAGTCATCTAGCAGTGAGTGAGCACCTGAGGGTCATGCTAGATGGAAGAGATGCAGGTGCTGCTCATGCATAAATATCCTGCAAAGAGTGTCTGGTTGTTTTCAGCTTCAAGGAGCCAGTTGCCATTGTCCTTGTCTTATCTCTTTCCTATAAGCCCCTGTCTAACCAAACTTCAAAGCAAAAGACTTCCTACATATCAGTGTCTTCTTACATATCAAATGGGTCCCTGACTTTTTTGACTTTAAGATAGTGAGTATAGTGGATTGAATTGTATCTCCCCAAAACTCCTGGGAGCTTGAATTGTGTCCCCCAAGTTTTATGTATTAGAAACTTAGCCCCAACTGTGACTGTTAAGAGGGTGGGAAATCCTGTTATGGTAATTGAAAGGTGAAGCCTTGAAGAGGTGATTGGATTGTAGGACCATGCAGTAGTGAATGGATTAAAATGGTGGTCAGTGCATGGTTCTGAGGGCTTTAAAAGAAGAGGAGAGTCTGTTTCTTGCTCTCTCTGCTCTCTCTGCTTCCACCATCTTGCAAAGTGAGACCGTTGGGTCACTGTTAACAACACCAGATGGACTTTGGACTTCCTAGCCTCAGAAACTGTAAGCAATAAATTTCGTTTTTCTTTATAAATCACTCAGTCTCAGGTATTTTGTTATAAGCAACAAAAATGGACTAATACAGTGAGAAAGTAATGTGCATTCAGTAGAACATCAATAAAGTACATGAGATATCCCACACTTAATAAAATAGGCTTTGTGTTAAATGACTTTGCCCAACTGTAGGCTAATGTGAATGTTATGAGCACATTTAAGGTATGCTAGGAGTTTGGTAGGTTAGGGGTATTAAATGCATTTTTGACTTAATGGTATTTTTAGTTTATGATGTGTTTATCAGGATGTGACCCCATCATAAGTCGAGGAGCATCTGTACTGGAAGTGAAAGTCTTTGTGCCAGGATCATCGGCAGCAACATTGCTCCAGGCTTGGTCAGACAAAGTGCTTTGCCCAGTATTTCCTGAATATATGCGACTTTGGTCCCCTTTCCTTTTCATTTGCACATAATGTCTATTAATGCAGAACATCTTCAGGACAAGCCACGTGGGTGATGGTCAAAAGGAGAGCGGCTGGGCTGGAAAGAAACACGGTAGGTCCTAGGCAGTGTGGTAATGGATATGGGATATGTTTAAAGAAGGATTGGGTTTCATTTGTAGAATTTGAGTGTAGAGATTTGGTCAAGTTATATTTTGGCTTACTAGTGTCACACCAAAATGTCATATCCAAAGTATGTCTTTGCTGGTCCTTGATAAGTGAGGAGGAAAGGAGTTTGTGTGTCCATCTAAAATACTGCTGGAAGACAGTTCACACTCTCACAAATTTCTCATTTAGTGGTGAGAGCAAATCTGTGATTAGTGAACATGGGCCTTTCAATCAGTATCTCCATCTCCTTCTGGGGTGATTCTCTGCTGAGGGCTGTGTTGGTGGGATCCTCCAGGGGTTCTGCCCTCCCACACAGAGATGGGGGATCCAGGGAGACTCCTTTCTTCTCCCTCTTTTGGTCATCAGCTCAGGACATCCTAGCTTGGCACATCTTTGGCCAAGCTGACTCTCATTCTCTGAGGATAGAAGAAATAGTTGGCATGTGTTCACTTACTCCAATGGCAGAGCCTGGAGAGATGGTAGAACGGGCCCACTTGGACCTCCTCGGCTGCTGTCTGCTTCCTGCTTCTCCAAGCCTTCTTTTTGGTCCTATATGCTGTCCCACACTCTTCCAATAAATTCTTTTTGCTTAAGTGGCCAGAGTTAGTTCCTGTTATTTGTAACTGAAGAATCTTCTTTTCCTGTTTTTTGTCTTTTTTTGGGGGGGCAACTGGCTGGTGCGGGGAACCAAACCCTGAGACCTTGGTGTTATAAGGCTGCACTCTAACCAACTGAGCTAACTGGCCAGCCCCCTTACTGAAGAATCTTAACTGATAACACATGAAGAGTGAAAAATTAAACCATAACTCTAATTATTATTTAAGTCCAAAAGTTCTATTAAATGCCATTCTGTCAAGATAGAAACATTATATAGAATCCTAGTTTTTAAATTAAAAATATAATGTAATAATAATATAACTTATATAAAAAATATAATGTATATTAATATATGAGGTACTTCAAACAGTTCATGGAAGGATTTGCATTATCTTTTTTTTTTTTTTTCCTTTTTGTCTTTTTTCATGTCCGGCAACGGACCGCAACCCTCAGTGTCACGCCCGTACTGGACCGGGACCGGCAACGGGATCACAACCCTCGGTGCTGCGCCCGCCCCTCGCTCAGCCAGTGAGCGGGAACCGGTCTGTATGTGGGATCCGAACCCTCAGCGGGAGCGCCGCCGCACTCCCAAGCGGCGCACTGTAGCAGTGCGCCACCGGGCCGGCCCCTGCATTATCTTTTAATTTTATTTTTCCATGAACTGTTTGAAGTACCCTTGTGTAGTATATATAGAAAATATGTATAATTAATGTATATAAATATATTAAAAATTAAAATTAATAGAAATGATCCTATCACTCCAATGCAATTATATTTATGTTTGTCTTTCCCTTCTAGTTTGAGTCTATATACACATTGTATTAGTCCCTTTTGTGCTGCTTATAAAAAAAAAATACTTGGAACTGGGTGATTTATTAAAAAAAAAAAAAAGACATTTATTCCTTACAGTTTCTGAGGCTGAGAAGTCCAAAGTTCATCTGGTGGTGGTGACAGTGACCCAGGGGTCTCACATTGCAAAATGGTGGAAGCAGAGAGAGAGAAAAAGAATCTTCTCTTCTTTTAAAGCCCTCAGAACCACACCCCTGACTACCATTTTTAATCCACTCACTATGGCATGGTCCTACAATCTAATCACCTCTTCAAGGCTTCACCTTCCAATTACCATAATAGATTTCCCACCCTCTTAACAGTCACAGTAGAGGCTAAGTTTCTAATACATAAACTTGGCGGATACAATTCAAGCTTCAGGGAGTTTTGTCGGGACATAATTCAATCCACTACACACATATATTTTACATCTGATTGAGATCAGATTCTTTTTCAACATTTGAAAGCATCACTTTTTCCCCTATGTGTAGCCTGAAGTTAAGGGAAGGCAGAGGTGAGGTGGTTTACAAAATACATCTTTGACAAAAAAAAAAAAAAAGGTTTGAAACCTGTTGAGCTTAGTCACTGTTGCCCAAGTGGCCTAACCTTGTTGGCTCAGCATATTTTTAGCCTCTTTTTCCTCCTCTCTGTCAACTGTGCTTTCCTAAAATTGCATAACAAAGGAGCATTTGTAGTTTGAAGATACTAATACCAACTTGTCTGGCAAGGTTTAAAAAAAAAAGTAATTTGCCTTTTATATGTGGTCTGGGTGCAAAGAGATGGTGTTAGTCACCTTCTGGCTGGGTGCCCACGTGCCTGGACTCAGTCTGTTGGGATGACTGGCAGAGCAACAAAGAGAGGAAGGAAGGAGTGACTGGGTGTAGGTCTGCTTACAGAGTGAAAGCTGAGCTGGAACAGCTCTGACCTTCCTGCATTTGCCCAAAAGTTGTCAAGTACAATAGAAGAAATGCAATTGTCTTGTTTAGCCATGTACAATACATAATCTGCTGTCTGTTTTTCTGAAACATGGACTACGTTTAATGATAACAGCAAGCATTATAAGGCAGCACGTGATACATTAGGCACAGTAGGGAAAATAATTGGACTTGGAGCCACAACCCCTGGGTCTTTATTTAGATAGTTTAAGCCTGAACAAGTCATGGAATTCCTCTGCCCATTAAGAGACTCATCTTTCAACTCTCTTTACTCCTTTGGGCTTCAGCTTTTTCATCTGTAAAATAAGGGAGTTAAATTAGATAAATGAATGGTTGTGTACTGTTTTCACATATTTTATCTTATGTGCAACTCAGAACAAGCCTGAAAACTAGGTGAGGCAAAAATGGTTATCCTTAATTTCCAAGAAAAGAAATTGGGGCTCACAAGATTAGCCAACTTGCCCTGCATCTTTTAGTAAGTGGCAGAGCAGAGACTTGGGTGCAAAGCCCATGTATTAGTTACCTGCTACATAAATTTTCCCCAAACTTAACAGCTTAAATAAAAATTATTGCACACAGTTTCTCTGGGCCAAGAACCTGGGGACAGCATCACAGGGGTGGTTCTGACTCAAGGTCTTTCAAAAGCTGCACTCAAGCTGTCAGCTGGAACTGAGTTCTCATATGAAGGCTCAACTGGAAGTGAATCTGCTTATGTGGTAGTTAGTAGGCTTCAGTTCCTCACTGGCTGTTGTCTGGAGACTTCAGTTCCCTGCCACATGGGCCTCCCCACAAACTGAATCTCTTGATGACAGGGCAGCTTGCTTCTCCCAAAGCAAGTGGTCTGAAAGAGAGGGCTCAAGACAGAAGCCACAGTCCTTTATAACCTAATCTCAGAAGTGACATACTATCACTCTGTTGTAGGCTATTGGTTACATGGACTAACCCTGGTAGAATGTGGGAGGGGCTACAGAAGGGTCTGAAGACCAGGAGACAGGGATCTTTGGGAACCATCTCGGAGGCTGGCTACTATACTCATCCATTCCACCATGTGTTCTCATTTGAAAAGACATCAGGTAGGATCATTGAAATCTCAGTGAAGAAATAGAAGAGATAAAGAACAACCAAATGGAAATATTAGAACTGAAAAATACAATAACAAATTAAAATTTTACTGGATGGGCTCAACAGCACAATGGAAGAAACATTAAAGAATCAGTGAACTTGAAGATATAATAACAGAAAAAAGCAACTAAACCTCGAGATACAGCTACCAATTTATGGGAAATACAGAAGACAGAGAAAAATGCTAAACTACACTTCAGAGATGAAATCCACAAAATCCAGAGTGAGAAACTCTGCAGCAAAAACAACCCAGTTTCTTAAAATTCCAACCAAAAAATTGCTTGTGGGGGAACCTGTAAGTTTGAAGAGACTTAAGACACATTGAGCAGCCAGAATGTGTAGACATTATTTGTATTTGTATTCCAATTCCAAAAAGCAAATGTAAAAAACACAGATGACATTTATGAGATGATTGGAAACTTGAACATTGAATGGAGGTTTGATATTAAAGAATTATTGGTTTTCGGTTTAATAATATTGGGGTTATGGTAACTAAATATAAAGTTCTTATCCTTTAGAGATATGTACTAAATGATTGTAGATGAAATGATATGATGTTTGGAATTTGTTTCAAAGTAATACAGGATAAGAAGTGGAAAAGATATGTGTGTGGGGTGGGTTTGGCAATGTGATGAAGATTGTTGGAGCTGGTAATGGGTTATGGGGAGTTATTATACTATTCTGTTTCTTTCTGTGGATGTTTGAAGTTCTTCATAATAAAAAGAGGCAAGCTGGCTAGCTCACTTGGGAGAGTGTAGTGCTGGTAACAAAGGTCAAAGGTCTGATCCCCATCGCAGCCAGCCACCAAAAAAAAAAAATATGTTAAAGAGAAAAAAGAAGCCATTATATCTTCCTACTCCACGAAGTCAATCAACTGTCCCTTCCCTGCCCTGGTAGTAAACTGGAAGTTTATTCTCTCAGTTGGGTAAAGAAGGTCTCTGTACTAGAATACATTAGTCATGGCTGAAAACAGATGTATCATGCTGAATATAGGAGGATTAAGTAAATTATATAGGCAGTAGTGAGCCCCCCTCATCCCCACACTCCAGGCTGCTTCTCCCACTGGGTAAGTGGAATGTGGCCAGCCAAGTGCATATCCTCCAGGCAGGAGACTGGAAGACCCTTCTCTGGGAAACCCAACTATCCTGAGAAGAAAGACCTAAGGACACTGATATTGTGGGTTCCACAAGAAAACCACCTGTCCACGTTACCCCAGGGTTTCAGGGCTTCTGATTAGCTTTTTAAGTACCTCTCTCTTAAATGAACACACCGAGAACCACCAGGAATCACCAGACATTTGAGGAAGGACTCTGACATAATAGGGACTAAATGAAAAGAAGCCAAGCAAGGAAAAGAAAATAAAACCTAATATCAGTAGCATACTCGAGAGATAAGAGAAGACATTGCTTTCATGAAGCAAAAATAGAATGCTATTTTTTAAAAATTCCAAGAACAAAAAGGACTCCTAGAAATTAAAAACATGAAAGTAGAAGTTAAAAACTTAACAGTAAAGTTGGAGGATGATATTGAGATCATCTGATTAGAGGAGTTTTGTAAGAAGAGAATGAATAAAAATAGAGGAAAGAAAATTATCAAAGAAATAACTCAAGAGCATTTCTCAAAACAGAAGAAAACTGACTTCCAAATTTAAAAGATCCAATGAGTGGCCAAGAAAAATGGATGAAAGCTGACTTATGCTAAAGCACATCATGTGAAAATTTAAAACTCTGGTAAAAGATAAGATACTACAAATTTCCAGAGAGTAAAAACAGGTCAAGTACAAAAGATCAAGAATCAGAATGACTTTTTTTCTCACTTGCTAGTCAAGAAATCTTTTATCACATAAATAAGGTCCCAGTAAGCTAATTTATTCATGGAAGAGTCCTAATGGGAGCACATAGATATGTGTATACAAGAAGAAATCTAAGTAAATTGTCAGAAAAATTAACCCAGGCTCTCATTCTTAAATATAAATGATCAGATGCAAAAAGAAAGCATGATGAAAGAGAAAGTCCAAGGCAAATGAACAAACCAACTGTCCCCAGAAGAAACATCCATAATCCAGAGAAGCTAGGGAATTAAAACAAATAACCCTCTAATTAATTCTCACAGATTTGAGAAGATACTTCAGGCATAGAACAAGAAGATGTTATGAAAAAGGAACAATTTCAGAAGTTGAATGATTGCCAGAAAAAAAATTCAAGAGAAGGACTTGAAGATAAAATAGTTGAGGTAATCTTTCAGAATATCAACCAGAAAGTTACAAAGTGATGAAAATATTGGGAGAAAAATAAGAATCAATGGGTCCCATCATTTGAGTAACTGGAGTTCCAGAAAAAGATAAAAGAGAAAATACAGGGAAAGACATTATCAAAGAAATCACAGAAGAAGATTTATCAGAATTAAAGGAAATGAATGTCTAGGCTGAAAGGGCTCACTCAATACTAAGCAGAATAAATGAAGAAAAAAAAAATCAATGCCTGGATTTAATGCTATAGCATTTCAGAATACCAAGAATAAACAGAAGATCCTACAAATTTCCAGAGAAAAAAATAAGTCACCTCCAAAAGAATGAGAACCAGACTGGCATCAGATTTCTATTTGGGGACACTGAATGCTAGAAAATAATGGAACGATGCTTTCAAAGTTCTGAGGGAAATTTATTTAGAATCTAGAATTCTATATCCATATAAGTAATAATAATCATATTTTCAGATATAACCTCAGAAAAACTACCTTTCACATAGGTTACTTGAGAATGTACCCCCTCTAAAAGGGATGAAAACAATCTACCCCCTGCTATGGATTGAATTATGTCCCCCAAAGTTTCATGTATTTGAAACAACCCCCACTGTGACAGTACTAAGTGCGTGGGAAATCCTATCATGGTAATTGAAAGGTGGGGCCTTGAAGAGGTGATTAGATTGTGAGGATCATGCCCTAGTGAATGGATTAATCTATTGATGGTTTAATGGTGGTAGTGGGTGTGGGTGGTGTCTTTAAAAGGAGAGCAACTGAGAAGATTAGCTCTCTTCCCAAGCTATCCATCATGTGACACCCTGCACCTCTGTACAGTCACCACCAAGAACAAGGCCCTCATCAGATGTACTCCCTGGACTTTGGACTTCCCAGCTTCTGAAACTGTAAGGAATAAATTCTATATCTTTCTGAATTACCCAGTTTCAGGTAATTTGTTATAAGCAACAGAGATAGACTAATACAGAAAACTGGTACTGAGAAGTGGGGTGTTTATAACAAATACTTGAAAAGGTGGAAGCAGCTTTGGAACTGGGTGTTGCCCAGTTTCAGGTAATTTGTTATAAGCAACAGAGATAGACTAATACAGAAAACTGGTACTGATAAGTGGGGTGTTTATAACAAATACTTGAAAAGGTGGAAGCAGCTTTGGAACTGGGTGTTGGGAGGAGGCTGGAAGAATTTGGAGGAGTGGGCTAGGAAAAGCATAGACGTTGGTGAGAGTTTCAAAGACAAGAAAACCAGGGGAAGTTTGGAATGTCTTAGAGACTAATTACATGGTGGTGACCAGAACACTGATAGAAATATGGACAGTAAAAGCCATTCTGAGATCTTAGATGTAAATGAGAAAGAGTTTATCAGAAACTAGAATAGAAGTTACTCTTGTTATAGAATTGCAAGGAACTTGGCTGCATTCTGTTCATGCCCAAAAGTTTTAAGGAATGTGGGCTGGCCCAGTGGCGCACTGGAGAGTGCACTGCTTGGGAGCGTGGCAGCACTCCCGCCGAGGGTTCGGATCCCATGTGGAGACCGGTTCCCGCTCACTGGCTGAGTGCAGTGCGGGCGCAACACCGAGGGTTGTGATCCCGTTACCGCTCAGTAAAAAAAGACAAAAAGGAAAAAAAAAAGTTTTAAGGAATGTGGGACTTAAAGTTGCTGACCCAGGCTATTTCGCGGAAGAAATTTCTAAGCAGCAAAGAATTCAGGAAGCTGCATGGGTACTCGTAACAGCCTACAATGAGTTATGGCAGCAAAGGCATGAGGTAAAGCTGAAACGTATAATTAAAAAGAAAGCAGAGGGTAAAAAATTGGAAAACTCTCAGCCTGGAAACATAAAGAGTAAGAAAGTCTGTTCGAGAGAGAGGAAACTAAGGGTATAGCACGGTGACCATTTGGTAAGGAGATTAGTACAGAAGGAAGGGATTACCAAGAGAATGGAAAAAGACCTTGAAGGCATTTCAGAGATCTTTGAGGCTGCCCCTCCAATCACAGACCCAGAGGCCTAGGGAGACAGAACAGTTTTGGGGAGCAGGCCTGAGGTGCCCTCCATGGGCTTGCTGCCCACGGCCACCTTGGGATTCCTCTCCCCACACCATGGCTGCTTAGGCTGTAGCTAAATTGGCCCCAGTAGCTGCTGGACCTGCTATTTTGGAATATACAAGCTGGAAACCTTGGTGGTGCCCTGGTATTAAGTCTGCAGGCTTGCAGAACACCTCCAAGCTTTGAACGCTAGGAATCCTGCACTCTGATTTCAAAGATGTATGGAAAAGCCTGGAGACTGAGGAAGAGATCCATAGCAGGGGTAGAGTCACCACATAGGGCTTTCACTTAAGCAATGCCAAGCAGAAACGTGGGGCTGAAGTTGCAGCAGTGAATCCCCACTGGGTCCATGTCAAATGGAGGCACGAGGGCAGGCCTGCCATGGTGACCCCAGAACTGTCGAGCTACCAGCATGCAACACCAGCCTGGGAAAGCTAAAGCATGGCTGGAGACCAGGAAAGCCATAGGAGTGGGGCTGCCCAAGGACTGGGAGGCCCAACCACCACACCAGTGTGCAGAGGATTCCAGACATGGAGTCAAGGTACATGATTCACCAGCTTTGAGATTTGATACCTGCCCTGCTGGGTTTTGGACTTGCTTAGGACCTGTTACTTCTTTCTTTTAGCCCATTTCTCTGTTTTAGAATAGGAATATGTACCCTATGTTTGTCTCATCATTGTATCTTGGAGGTAGATAAATTGTTTTTTTCACAGATGGGACTTTGGACTTTTGAGCTGAAACAAGTTAAGACTTTGGAGATGTAATGAATGTATTTACCTGTCAGAAGCACATAAATTTTGGGGGCCAGGGGAAGAATGCTATAGTTGAATTTTGTCCCCCAAAGTCGCATGTATTTGAAACTTAACCCCCACTATGACAGTGCTAAGAGGGTGGGAAATCCTATTATGGTAACTGAAAGGTGGGGCCTTGAAGAGATGATTAGATTGTGAGGATCATGACCTAGTGAATGGATTAATCCATTGATGGTTTAATGGTGGTAATGAGTGTGGTTCTCATAGCTTTAAAAGGAGAGCAACTGTGACTTCTGGTTGAGATGGCAGAATAGATGGTCCCTAGCGTCACTCTCTCTCACAAATCAACTAATTTACAACTATTAAAAAGCAATAACAGCCAAACTGGGTCTGCTAGAGCTCAGGGGAAGAGGAGGAGAGACTTACAGAGTGCATGAAGGTGGGAGGAGCCATGATGAGAGAAAGAAAAAACCTCTCCAACTGTTTCAAGCCCTGGCCACTTCCAGTCTGGAGCTGCTGAGTGCATGGAGCAGGAGCCGGCAAAAGCTGCAGCTGTACCCTTCAGATGAAGTTGCATGGAGGTGACAGGGGAGAAGAGGGCCTTAGTGGCCTCCAGGACAGCAAGACCCGTGGACTCACACAGGAGCGAGGAGCCACAACAGCTGAAAAAAGGAGCCATTCAGAGGCTGGTGAGTCATCACAAGGGACCAGCGCAGGGCCTGTTCCATGGGAAATGTTTGGAGCACTGGTGATGGGGGAGACGGGCCCACCAGGAGAATACTGGGACACAGCAAGGTCAGCTGATCCACACCCCAATCAGCGCAGGACCACTCAGAGGAGACTGGTCAGTAATGCAGAATTGCATGGGATGCAGTCTGATGAAAAGACTCAGGCCCAGATCAGTTTCTACACAACCCAGGTGCACTGGGTCTCTGGAGAGCCAGAAGTACCTTTAAGGTCAACCATTAAACCCTGAGCTGCACAAAAAGCCTTCCTTAGGGAAACAGCAGCAAAGCAGCAATTTAGCTCAACCATACAGCTCGAGTACTGGTTGCCACAGGAAGTTCCCCCATTTTAGAAAGAAGCAAAGTACAAAAAATCAGTTCCAGCCCAGGCACACCATCAGCACCTCAGGGCCCACCAGGGGACCTGAGGTATGGAGCCAGGGACCGGACCCCCCACCCACAACCAGGCACACTGCCAGCACCATGGGGCTTGCCCATGGTCCTGAGGCATGGATACGGGGACCAGACCCCCTGCCCACAACCAGGCACACTGCCATTGCCACCACCAACTAGGTAAGGAGCATGCCAAAAACATCACCTCTGTGTGTGTGGCCCACTACAGCCACCACAATAACGACAGCTACTGCGAAAATGGCTAGATGCCACAACCACCATGCAGATCATCTGCCAGCCACCGGAGTGCATAGACACAGGAGAGTCACCAGCAGAGACCAAAGAAAAGAAGAGAATGTCTCTGTCCTCAGGGCCCATTTCAGGGTGACAAAAGAAGCATCTGCTCTACGATAATATTGGGGGACCTGAACACACTTCTCAGCATTGGACAGATCATCTAGGCAACAAATCAACAGAGTAACCATTACTCTTTCACAAGGAGAGAAGAAATCTAGGGTAAGTAAAGCAGGGAGGGAGAGGTGGATGGGAGAGATTGGACAAGGGACATAAAGAATAAGTAACAATTTGTAACAAAATATATTAGTAATATTGATTTGATCAACATATCAATGTTGAACCCACAAAATATGTATAATCAATAATGATTCAGTAAAAATTTTTAAAAGGCAACTGAAGCTTAGCTCTTTTTTGCTAAGCCATCTGCCATGTGACACCCTGCATCACTGTACAGTCACCACCAAGAACAAGGCCCTCACCAGATGTATTCCCTGGACTTTGGACTTCCCAACCTCCTAACCTGTAAGGAATAAATTCTATTTCTTTCTAAAATACCTATTTTATTTTATGTATTATAAGCAACAGAAATGGATTAATATACCTTGCCCCCCACCACCACCCAAAAAAGAGAAAGATGTAAAATACAAGAAATGATGGAACCTACCCAGAAGTCCACTGAAAAGCAATCTCAGGGTAAGAGTTGTACAGCAAGCCTGGAAAGCTATTTATTCCATATTAGGACAAATTGCAGGGAGCTCCAGGTAGAATGTCTTCAAGAAGAAGAATGAAATAGATTCCAAGTATTGAAAGACAGCATGGCTAAGAAGCTGGATGATATTAAAGATGTGATGAAGAAAGCATAAGTTTGCTTTTTCCATCAGCAAGAAGAAAGTAAGGCAATTAGGAACAAGAGCGCCAAAAATCTGTGTTAAGAAACTTGTGGTCCAAACATGAAGCAAACCAAAATGTAGTGTGATTTTGATCTTTATTCTAAAATAATCCACTCGGAATCAAGAGACAAAACAGCGAGGTGAAGTAGGCATACAGAAGAGATGTGAATGTTGTCATCCATGATATTGTTGAAGTTCAGCTAATAAAAGATGAAGGTGAGAGTATAGAGAAGTGGAACAGAGTGTTGGGTACCAGTGTCCTTATCTAACATGGAGAAGATCACAAGTTACAAGCTGATAGAAAAGGAAACACAGGTTCAAAAAAAAAAATCATTCAAAAGCACAAAAGAACTGAAAATAGTAACTACAGAAATGGAGGCAGGAGGAAGAAAGTGTGCCTAACTCCTCATCTCTCCTAATGGGAAGCCCACAGATAGTGTCTTAAATTGGTGAATTAAGAAATAATAGTGTATATGTATTGTTTGTTAAAAAAAAAAAATATATATATATATAGTAGCATACATATAGAAAAATATTCTCAAAGACTGTTTACCAAACTGCTGCCCTCTAGCTGGGATGTAGAATTGAGAGAGGGACTCCATTTTGTCATCAGTAGTTTTTAAGTAATTAAAATTTTATTTAGATCTCAAATACATTAGAGTTACATAATCTCATAGTGTATTACATGAATATGAATTTAAGACCTAAATTCCTGAAGCATAACTACATACAATGAAAATCTGACAAGTGCCTTGGGAGTTACCTGTAATAAAAAGGCTCAATTTATGAGCTACTCTCCTTTAAAATAAACTCTTTCACTCACTTTGGGTGAATCATAAATGGGAAATATTTCACATCCCTGGTTTGTTTTTGAGAAAAGTGATTATTTAGAAAATCTTTAAAGTATTCTTTGGGTGGAGGGAGACCATATCATTGAACAATTATTAAAAATTATGGGAACTTTTATTATCTATAAAGTTCTGGTCACTATCTATGCACTCAGTTGAGTAAATATTGAAGGAAACCAAAGCCTCTCTCTGGAAATTTGCAGGTTTAGGTACAAACACTCAGATCAAGAACTATCATTTATGTGACACTTTTACAAAGTACTTTCACAGACCTCATCTTTTATACCAGTACTGCTTATGATAGCAATATGATGTTGGTGTTCTCTCTCTTTTATAGATGAGGAAATCAAAGCTCAGATGTAAGGGAATTGCCCAAGACCACATGGCTGGCGAGGAAGAGATCATTTAAGCTCTTTATGTTGATGCCAAATCCATTCCAGATTATATCCCTAAAATAGAAATTGCCAGGGAATTAATTGCTCTGGGGTTTATGCTGGTTCTTTTAGTTCTCCATGCATTTTGAGGGAAGAAAATTCTTATGTTCATTGGCTTTTCAGTGTGTGGTGTGCCTCTAGATTTAAGGAAAAGTGGGGAAAGTAATGTTTGATGATCAAGAAATCAGAATCAGAAGAAGGCACAAAAGCCAGATTTTTATGGGACTTCTCTCAAAGAATTTCTAAGGAATATACCCATCCTAATAATCCCGGTGTACTATAGAGACGGGCTTTCTCTTTCCTCCACGGCCATAAGTCTGGCTTCCTAACTACAGGCATATTCCTACTATAAAACTCTAGGAATCTTCTAATCTGAATTAGAAGGTAGCAACTTTTCTTTTGAACTTCCGGGCCAACTCTTCTTGAAACAATGTAGCGCTAACCAAGTATCATATTCTAGGCAACTGCTAGGTTCACAGCTCTCCTAAGTCATTCATCGTTGGTATCAATCTCCCACACCTCCTTTCTCCTCCAATTTACATAAAAATTACTCTGCAAAGGATTGAATTCAGGGAGCAGAAACTCCTCCAGGGGAAGGATGCATTAGCCCAACAGGTTCCATGAAACATCCCTAACGGATACTCAGCCCCACATTCTTTCCAAGGTAAGCATTCTCCTAAGTCCAGCCCATTATTATTATTTTTTTTCCTTTTTGTCTTTTTTTTTTTCGTGTCTGGCAATGGATCGCAACCCTCAGTGTTGCGCCCGTACCGGACCGGGAC
>NW_007729002.1:135981-138342 GCF_000696425.1 Galeopterus variegatus | reverse complement strand
TGCACTGTAGCAGTGCGCCACCGGGCCGGCCCCAGCCCATTATTATTAAATATTCTATTCAGCCTGGCCAGTTATCTCAGTGGATGAGAGAATGGTGCTGATAACACCAAGATCCAGGGTTCCATCCCTGTACTGGCCAACCATCAAAAAACAAAAATCAGCCAAAATATTCCCTTCAGATGCATGGTGGCTTGTAACCACAGTCAAGCCTTCTCTTAATTTTTGTCAATGAGAGAATCCAATCATAATCCATAAATTCAACTGTGGTAAATATAGTCTTTCCTCTTAGCAGGTAGCACTTTCCGTCGTGAAAATAGAGCTGTTTTCCCATTTGATTCTGAGGACTCTCATTAAAGAGAAGCATGGCAGCCCTGGTCCTGTGCTCAGTTAAGACATTGCAGACTTGCTCTCTGAGTAGATTGCGATGTCTAAAATGATTATATCTGTAAGTGACAACTTAAGATGAAAACTCATAGCAGGAATAGATGCGGTTTACAGGGACAGAGCCATTTGAGCCTTTTAGAAAGCAAAGGTGGGGTGCCACCCTACGAGAAATAGTTACCAAAGATACATCCCAAGTATATTTAAATTGGTAATGTTCCTGCATTAATCATTGCTAATTTTTGGACCTCTTTAGAAACTAAGATAAGTGGCAAAACCGCCCAGCAAGCAAGTCACCTTCCACATGCATCCTGGTGAAGTGACTGAACCCTTTCTTTTGTCCACAGAGAAAGAAAAAGCTTCAGTCTGGCTCTTCTGCCACATTTATACATTGTTTTAATGATTTGTTTATGTGATGGTCTCTATTACTAGACGTGAGCCACACAATACAGGGACCATACCTTATCAACCTTTTAATATTCCTAGCATATTGCCCGGTACACCCACAGCAGGTTCTGAATAAATGTTTGCTTAANTTGGGCAGTTACTACAGCTCCTTTTGATGATTAGTGCAAGGGTGTCTGATTCATGAATTTTTCAGTTTGTTTAAAATCACAGACTTCCTTCAGTCTTTCCTTTCAGTAGCTGCCTCCCTCTTCGTCTTAAAGTCAGTGTGTGCTTGGGGATTCAAAAACTGAACTCTAATACAAATGTTGGTATGAGTTTCATTAAACTATTGAAAATGTAAACCTGCTGCCCTCTTACTCTCATCCCCTCATCATGCAACTGAGGCAGACATTAACCATTTGGGGGCCGTTCAGTCCCCTTCCTATTTGGAAAAAACTCTACTGTGTGTATTTGTGGCAGGAGGTAGTGCCCCAGCTCCCACTATAAAAGTAAAAGGGGCCTCATTTTTCCTTCTCGCTGTCCCCAGGCAGCCTGAGCTGTTGGAGTGTATTGATCACTGTTTTTTAGCACAGAATCTAGCAAGGATTATATGACCCCCGTGATGTTCTTCTAACACATCCCATTTTTGCTTCAGTTACCTAGAGTTGTTTTTAACATTCTAACCAAAATACCTTTGTTTTGGATTTTGTACATTGCTGCTCTCTTTAGTTAGANTAATATTCCTAGCATATTGCCCGGTACACCCACAGCAGGTTCTGAATAAATGTTTGCTTAATATTCTACAGTATAACAAAGGGAAAATGAATTTATATTTCTAATAGTTGCATACAAATGACAAAACTGTTTTCCAAAATATGGTTCCTTGAAGGAAAAAAATTGAAGTCTTAAAGCCAGGGCTGGCTGGTTAACTCAATTGGTTAGAGCATGGTGTTATATAACACCAAGGTCAACAGTTATTCAGATACCTGCACCAGCTAGCCACGAAAAAAAGTCTTCAAGCCAGGTCCCAGGCAGAGAGAAGACTGATGCAGGCTAGAGCGATGCACAGGTCAACAAAGTGGTGGCTTTCAGCACACTACAGTACTATGATAGGCACCAGAGAAAGGTGATGAAGCTGAAGTAGAAATATCTATCCTTGAAAGTCTTTATCATGTTCAGTAAGCAGGAATAGTAGCTAATAATTATATAGCATTCCTCCCTCACACAAACCAGATGCTATTAAACCCCAAATTAACTTAATTTGTTTACATTAATGCCTTTACGTAATGAGGTACAGCTCCCACCCCTTTCTTGGTACTGGGGAATCTTTGTCACATTTATCTGTACTTCTATTTTTGCACAATCAGGGTAAGATGAGAGCCTCACCAGATCTCAGCAGAAGGATGAATTTGATTTAAATACCGTGCGGAATGCATAGAGCAATGATGTGGTTACCAGTTTAGCACATTTGTAGGACTGGGGAACTGGGTCACCTCCTTGCCAGCAGAAACTATGGTTAGTATTTGCCACAGTTGGGCAGTTACTACAGCTCCTTTTGATGATTAGTGCAAGGGTGTCTGATTCATGAATTTT
>NW_007729002.1:129483-134543 GCF_000696425.1 Galeopterus variegatus | reverse complement strand
CGCGACACCGAGGGTTGCGATCCCATTACCGGTCAGTAAAAAAAAGACAAAAAGGAAAAAATAAATAAATAAATAAATAAATAAAAGTGGTTCTCAAAAGTAAGCCTGCATCAGAATCACCTGGAAGACTTGTTAAAACAGACTGCTGGGCCCCACCTCCTTAGTTTCTGATGCAGTTAAGTCTGGGGTGGGGCCTGAAAGGTTGCATTTCTAACAGTTCCCAGGTGATGCTGCTGATGCTACTACTCTGGTGACCACACCTTTAAGAGCCACTGGCCTAAACATAGTAGGGCTTCCTTCAACCCTCTTCAAAAACTAGCAAAATATTTAGCCAATAAACAATGATTCAGGATCTTACTTGGGATTTCCTTTGGTCTGTTGATTTCTCTGGTAATGGTTACTTATATACTACAGATGAGATACAATGAATTTAGAGAGCTTTTTATGTTATTTACTTGGACCAATAAACATGATAAAATCTGGAAGGAGTGGTTGACCAAAAGTCTGGGCATCTCCTTTGTTTATTGACAATAAAATTGTCATGTTTGAATTTTAAAAATTGAGCTTATTATATTCTTGATAGTGCCTTAATTATTTTTATTATAACAATCAATTTAATTGTTTAAAACATTGCTCAACTACATGGAAGCCACTCTATAAACAGAATTACACTTTAAAATGAATAACAGCATTTCACTAATTTTCTCATTTTCACTTATGACCTTAGCTGTTTCTTAACAGAGACTGTGGGGTTCGATTAGGGCCTTTAAAGAAAGACTTCAGAATTATTTTTTAGAATTGTCTCTAGTTACCTGGCTGCATATATTGGAAGAAATAACCTATATCTCAAATACTTCCACAGCCATAAAACACAACAATGACACACCTATCAGGATGGCTCATATAAAAAATAGTGACAATACCAAATGCTGGCAAAGATGATGAGAAATACTGCTGGTGGGAGAGTAAAATGCTACAGACATTCTGGAAAACATTCCAGCAGTTTCTTATAAAACTGTTTAGTTTCATGCAATTTCCACATGACTCAACAATTGCACTCTTGGGTACTTATCCCAGACAAATGAAAACATGTTCACATAAAAACTTGTACACAAATGTTCATAACAGTTTATTTGTAATAGAACTGGAGCGTCAGCCCAGATGTCCTTCAAAGGGTGAATGGTTAAGCAAACTGATATATCCATGCCATGGAAAACTACTCATTGATAAAAAGAACCAACTATTGATACATGCAATGATACATGTAATGGTACATGACAGTGACTTGGATGAATGTCCAGGGAATTATGCTGAGTGAAAAAAAAAATCCCAAAAGATTACTTCTGTATGATTACATTTATATACCATTTTTGGAATGACAACACTTTAGAAATGGAGGACAGGTTAGTGGTTGCCAGGTGCTGGAGGGTGGGGTTATAGAAGGGCGATATGTAGGATCCCTGTGGCGTTGGAACTGTTCAGTATTTTGACTGTGGTGGTGAATACATGAACCTACACATGTGTTAAAACTGTATAAAACTTACACACATGGTACAAACGAAACTGGGAAAATCTAAATAAGATCATTGGATTGTATCCATGTCAGTATAATGGCTGTGATATTATACTATAGTTTTGCAAAATGTTACCAGTGAGGAAAATTGAGTAATACAGAGATACAAGGGATCTCTCTGTATTACTTTGTACAACTGCATGTGAATCTACAATCACCTCAATGAAACTTTCAATTAAAAAAACAGCCTTACCAATGATAATATATCAAGGCATGTATATGGGAGATATTTAGTTTAGGTTTAATTTAGAGAAAGATTCCAAAGGCCTCTGGGCATAAAAGAATAAACATGCCAATAATCCCAATGTTGTGCATCCAATTGTTTTAAAAACTTGATCTTCATGTGAAAAGCAAAAGAAGCCTAGATCCTAGATGTAGAAAAGAACTTAAAGACCAATCTGATTTAGCCACTGGCCTCAGAGACACCATTTCAGGGACAGAAATGTGCCCTCAGAGGCATTTGTTACAATTGTTCACTCCCACCGGGAATCCTCTGCACAATATCCTGAACAGATTTCCTCAGGGTAATAGAACTACTAGATTTTGGAGCAAAGTCTACCACATATATTTTATAAGTACTAATAAGAGCTATCATTTACCGAAGGCCTGCTGTATTAGACTGCTAAATCTACAGACGTGTTTTAATTTAAGCCTCACCAATAACTCTCAGAGAAAGGCATTATTATCCCCACTTTGCAGGTGAGCAGAGTGAGCCTGGGAGAATCTCTGGCACCAGCTGGCGATGTGGTAGAGCCAAGGTAGGGTGTGGGTCTGTGTGGGTCACAGCTGCCTTCTTTTCTGCATATCCACCACCTTTGAAAAGGGCTATTGCTGTCCTTGCTCCTAAACACATACATATGGGATATTCCCCACATTTTTTGCTTGATCATTTCCTTTAGTATAAGAGTTCTTAATTTAGGGGCTATGGACTCTTACAGGATCAACAAATTGGTTTCAGGAGATCATAAACCCACTACAATCAGATGCAAAATTTTACATGTATGTACACATGAATATGGGGGTGGGGGGTGGCGAGAATAGGGTCCAGAGTTTCCATCAGCTTCTCAAAGAGGTTAAGAACTACTGCAGTCAGATCCAAAGACATTTTTTTTCACTGCAAAATGTTTCAAATGCCCAATAACACTGACACAGGGAAGTGATACATTTAGGGGGAATAAAACCAGCTGCTAAATACTACACAGCAAACAGGGTCAAAAGTGCTCTTTGTAAAGTCATTGCAAAGAAGACACTTGAAGAGACTCACAGAATTCCAACTCTGTCTTAGCAGAATTGCTTGACATTTCATATTTATTTGTTCTAGATAGCTTTAGAAGATAGTATTTCTGATAAATTTGATGCATGATGATATCAAGGTACACCTTAAATTCAATATAAAGGCAGGCCCACAGCCTGAGAACAAAATGGTGCCTGATGATTTTTAAGTGGGCAAATACCTTTTGTCATCTTTATCAACATTCAGTGGAGTAAGGTGTATTGACAGAAGTTACAACAGTTATGTGACTGCACTTACAAAACTGTGCTGGAGAACGTGTTCATTTTTAGGCCTTTGCACAGGCTGTTCCCTCTGCCCTTCACCACCTCTTTGCCCAGGAAACTTGAACATTGGCCTTCAAGCCCTAGATCTAGGTCTTTTGTGACTCTTTTGAGATGTCCTTATTTCTCTTTTTAGGCAGAATTGTTCTATAATCTCTATACATACCCCTAACATCGTATTGTCAGTTGTTCGTATCTGTTTCATCCAGTTAAGTGAGCCTCCAAAATGCTGAAGCTGGGACTGATTTATTTTGTTCCTAGTCCCTAGCCACATAGTAGGTGGCCAATGTTTGCTGAATGAATAAACCATCAGCTTCCATTTAGGAAGGAAGGTCTTCCTTGTGTAGGCTGTGGTGAAAGATACAGTTAGGTAGATCTAGTTAAATCACAACAGCAATTGCTTGTTAGTGATTAAACGAAATGCCTTTTGGTAACCTCCAGAAGCAACATCCTGACTCAGGGGTTGAGGAAACAATCAAGCAATGGAAGGACCAGACATCTCAGCAGGTAAGGAAACAATGAGGTTAAACAATAAATGTTTATATGTCAGAAATAGCTGGGGATCAGAACAGGGGCCGGCACTCAGGTAAACAGAGAGAGAGAGAGATGTTTAGTTTGGTTTAGAGAGAAGAGACTTCTTGAATATGGGAATAAAGATGAGAGAGAAATACTGACTGGACTGACAGAAGAACGGGGATTACTTGGGGGTATTAGAGACTCTGAATGGATTTATTCAGATCCAGGGACTCTCAGAGACAATTGCCTGCAAATGAAAACAGCTGGATTGCAGGTCTACAGTTCTGTTGCTTAAACATAGCTCATATTCTCCTATTTCACTGAAAGTCTAAGCCACAGCGGCCACAGAAATGATCTAGGGCCATCCTTCCATTTGATGGATTGAGGATCCCAGATGTGACACCTTCAGTCAAGCCCGGGAGACTCTCCTTTCACTGCGTTCAGCCTGAGGCAGGCAGGCTGGCATGTTGCTCTATGTAGACGGCTATGTTCTGAAGACTGTGACCTCAGTAAAGGCCCAAGGCTGTAGGGGATGGCAGCAACGACCCAGAGTCTGTTTTTTCGGGGATACAAACCAAATAAAGGCATTAAAAGAACTTGTATATTTAAGTAATTAGGTAGTGGGTCAAAAATAAGTTTGATAAGCAAACCTAGCTTTTCCTCTCTAATATTATTTTCTCTCTATAACATGTTAGCAAAGAGAGGAGTTTGCTGGAGAAAGCACAATGAGCTTTTAGTTCTAAACTGCAACTCTGGGAGGAGGGGAAATTTAGTAGAAGGCAGGGAAACACAAGCCATACTGTTGCTTTTCTGTCTGGTCAAACTGTACACAAATTGGATAATAACAGACATCTACCTCTCAACTTTATCCCTCTCTCTCATCTTGTTTACCTTGTCCATATTTGGCACTTCCTGCGATTCTGGCAACTTCTTTTAGAACACACACCAGTTGCGCAGAGCACACCTAAGGGACTTGCTCTCTTCGAGAAGTCCCTTCCTGGAACTCTCACGATCTAAGAGCTCTTTACGAAAAAATGGCATTGCATGCCTGTGTGCACGGTGCGTAGTGTAGGAACAAGCCAGGGTCTCAAGTAACCCTCATTCAATAGCTTATCAGAAGCCCGGAGCCTCGAGTCCGAGACCTGAAAAAGCTTCCGCATCTGCAAATCGGTTCGCCCAGAGAATGTGGCCAAGACCGAAGGCGACGGTGCGCGGGCGGGCCCGGCTCTGGGTCCCGGGACGCGTTGTGCACCTAACTCCGGTTCTCTTTCTGGGCTCCGGGAGGAAGCGGGAAGCCCCCAGGACCACAGTCTCCAGGCCCGGCGTGCCTGAGGCGGGCGGGAGACGTAGCGGCGCGCCCCGCCCTGTCCCCCGCGCGCACGCGCACGCACAGGGGCGCACGGCGCGGGAGCGCGCA
>NW_007729002.1:127801-128164 GCF_000696425.1 Galeopterus variegatus | reverse complement strand
CTTCTCTCCCGCTCCCCCCACCTGCCCCTTTGCTTTTCCCTCCTGGCCCCGCCTCTCGCTCTTGCCCGGTGCCGCCCCTTGCTTCTCACCACCTTCCCGTCCTCTTACTTGCTTCCCTATTTCTCCCCCCACACTTGCCCCCTCGCTTCTCTCTCCTGGTCCCCACCCACTTCTCCCCTCCATCTTCTGTTTTGCTTTCCTCTCCCCGCCCCACCCCGCCCACACTTGTCCCCTTGCTTCTCCCTCTCTGGTCCCCCACCCCCCACCCCCCTCGCCTCCTTTCCTCTTCCTTCTGGCCCTGCCCCCCCAGCTCTTTCCACTCCACCCCCCCCCCCCCCTCTCCCCCCCCCCCCCCCCCCCCCC